>NW_015536583.1:84887-90123 GCF_001515605.1 Sinocyclocheilus anshuiensis
TGTGTGTATACATATATATATATATATATATATATATATATATATATACAGAATATATAAATAAATATAAAAATATATCAAAATTATCTGAGCTAGCATATATCCATCCTAAAACCAATCAATACATGTTGATATTATGTAAGTAAATATAAAAAATAGACATATATTTAACTATGTATTTTTACATATTTCAAAAATATATAACAATTGCAATAATATATAAAAATCCATACGTAAGTTGTTTTAATAAAGCTGAATATATAAATTATATATTGTTGACCAATATGAGTGCTGCATATAAAAATCATCATATAGATATTTGTAGCATATGCACATATACAGATTTTACTATGGGGATTTTGCATGTTATAAACATCTCTATCAACTCAGAGAGTATGTGAGAATCATATATGGCCTTATAGGTATCATATATTGCAACATATGTCATATATTATACTTCTGTATAGGAAGCTGTTTTAAAACAGTATGTATTATGACTGAGTTAGAAAAGTGCTGATCTTCTCTATAAGAAGAACAGCTGCTATACAGAATATCCCATTCCTCATGAGCTGAACTTCAGTCCGGATGCAGTGAAGCTCCAGATGAGTTCAGCACAAACTCTGTTGTCATGGAAACGGTGGGATGATGAGTGTGTTCATGTTGACAGACTCGTGCATCGATCCTCCAGAAGCAGTGACTGTGCTGTTGGTTTGGGATGGTTAGTAACGGCGAGCGCTGTGCTTTAATTGTGTCTCCTGTGCATTAGACACGTGTTCTGCAGCGATCTGTGAGTATGTGTGTGTGTGTGTGTGTGTGTGTGTGTGTGTGTGTGTGTGTGTGTGTGTGTGTGTGAGTGTGTGTGCCACACACGCCTCAGAAAACACGTGTGTGTGTTTGTGTGTGTGTGTCTGTGTGTGTCTCTGTGTGTGTTCTGTTTTTATCGTGGTATCAGTGTGATGTTGAAGTTCAGCCTCCGCTCTTACAGGAGTGTTTTTCGAGGCATGAAACGCTTCTCAGCCCATTCTACTTCCATAATGAGACGTTTCTGAGTGAAACCCTTCATTTAAACTGTAACTTTTTAAAATTAATGTCCCATTAGTTTCCCAACTGAAAATGCATTGTTATAGTATTTATTAATATTTGCTAATGTTCGTTAATAAAAAAAAAAAAAAAAAACATTTTTAGCTCATGTGTGTGTGTGTGTGTGTGTGTGTGTTATCTGGGTCGGAGGTCTGTAGATGTCCTGGTCTCCATGGAGACCATTGTAAGTGAAGTTCCTGTGTCCATGGCGACGGGAAGCGATGTGGAGTGTCTGTGTGGAAGGTAATTATGAAAGCAGAGCAGGAAATGATGTTGACAGGAGGTTAAACAGGTGCGGAAGACTGAGGCTCCACGGCCCCAGAGAACAAAGCACGGTGCTCTGCAGGGCCCTCGCTGGGGCCGCGGGTCAGGACGGGTCGAGTAAATGTCAACACTCGTAATGCATTAGAGACAGAGACTGGTTAAACATGAGCTCAGGATTACTGCCCTGAGACAAAACCCCGTCTGATGTTTACTTGTGGGAAAGTTCTGTGATTGTTATTCCATTCGTATCACAAATAATGCCCACACTTTACAAAATGATTACATTTACAAAAAGTTTTTAGAAATTCAAAGGAGTATGGAAGCCCATATCCATCGCTGAATAAAAAAATAAAACAAAGTAATTGTGACTTTTCATCTCACGATTCTGACTTTTTCCACGAAATTGAGTTTACATCTCGCAATTCACCGTTTTTTCCCACAATTGATATATAAACTCACAATTCTGACTTTTTTCCACCCACTGCAACTTTCTCGCAATTTTGACTTTTGCTGGCAGTTCTTTTTTTACTCGCAATTTTGACTACTTTTCTCAGAATTGTGAGATTATGCGTTATAAAGTCCATTTCTGAGGAGAAAAAATATTTTCTTACAACTGCAAGTTTATCACAATTGTGATTGCGCTTTTTTTTTTTTGCAATTGTTTATCACAATTATGAGGAAAAAAAGTCAGATTTGTGACATGTAAACATGTCATAAAAAATCACAATTACCTTTTTAAAATATAAAATAATATATTATTTTATAATATATGGGATACATCGGATAATGCGATGGCGCCGCAGACGGCAGCCTCAGTGATTGGCTCTCCAGTGTTTGTACTGTTTTTGTTAGTTTTTCCTGTTTTTTGTTTCTCAGTCATTCCGGACAGCGCGTTGAGTCTCCCCGGCTTTCAGCTGTTTAGAGCTGACCGCGACGCAGAATCAACGGGGAAATCAGTTAATGTTCTCCCATTGTGCAATTAAAGTAGAGTATGTGCAATAACCTTATACTTATTTATCACCCTAAACCCTAGTACATCCCTACAACTTATTTTATTTTATTCTATTGCTATTCCATCTATAGCACACCTGTACATACAATTTATTCTTTTTTTGTGGTTTATATTTATGCATGTGTATTTTATTCACATCTCATTTTTATTATCTGTGGGTTGTTGTTGTCTCCGTGTACTGGAAGCTTGTGACACTATAACAAATTCCATGTATGTGCAAACATATTTGGCAATAAAGCTCTTTCTGATTCTGATTCTGACTCTTAAATGTTTTATTCAGTGGTGAAACGAGCTTCCATACAGTGAAGATCCCAAACTCATCACTTCTATTAACCAGTCAGCGTTCACATTCATATCACTACTGTAGCTACATGACTCTGAAGTCAGTGCTGATTCACACTTACATATCGCAGCTCTGTGTTTGTTGTTGTTTTGAGCAGATCACCTGAGCTGATCGCTCTGATTGACACCACAAGAACACAAGGGTTGAATTCAGTATGCGAAAACTTTTGAACTGGTTAATTTGTGTAAATGCAGCTCTTATTTTGTCTTGTGGACTATCTAAACAATGATTACATGCTGTGATCATGATGTATAAGGGACATTAGTCTGTTTTGTATGTTGATTCAGAGTTGGAGTCTCTTCACTGGTGTTTGGTCATCTTCATAATAGTCTGGATCCAGTCTGAAACGGGTGAAATCTCTAGTCCCTCTATAGGCATCCTGAGGTAGAGACAGAAACGCAGATAGAGATGAATTAGAGCAGCTGCTGTTCATAATATTTCAAGCATAAGGTAGTCATGTGTATATTGTCAGATATAACTGGAGAACAAGGTTATGAAATGCATTATGAGAATTCGTGGCTAAAGACTAGTGTCTTTAATCTGGATTTAAACCGTTTATATATATATATATATATATATATATATATATATATATATATATATATATATATATATATATATATATATATATATATATATATATATATATATATATATATATATATATATATATATATATATATATATATATATATGCATGATTTATGTTGCTTGCAAACTACAAATATTTTGATGGAATAGGCACCACTGAGGAAGCTTTTTAGAACTAGATGATGTATATTTAACATCATTCAGCCAAACTTTGAGCTCCTGCTATAAACTGAAATATTTATTAAATTAATTTTGCAATTCTGGCAGGCAAAGAAAATATGATCATGTGTTTTAGCCAAATATAGATTTAAGAAATATGTCCTAAAACCATAAGAGTTTACCAAATCTGTCTATGTATCTATCTATCTATCTATCTATCTATCTATCTATAATCTATCTATCTATCATCTATCTATCTATCTATCTGTCTATATGTCTATCTGTCTGTCTGTCTGTCTATCTGAGGAGCACGAGTCACTATTGTTGCGTTATGAACTGCTGTTTTTGCAGATGGACTGAAGCCGTAACGCATCTTCTGAGTGACTCCTGTCCTTCAAGCATCTGCCGAAGTTCCTCCTGAGCCATGCGTCAGCACAGTCACAGCCGAGATTCACAGCTGCTCTTTAATTGTTTGTGGTGAATGAAGCTGTTTTTGCGCTGCTGCCAGAATCTCAGTCGGACACAAACAGCGAGGCCCACCACCGCGCGCTGACGTCACGACTGAAATTAGGATCATGTTGTCCTGAAGAAGCTGTATTTATAGCATAATCATAAAGCCAACAAGCTGTTTTACATGCAGTGACACAGACGTGTTGTTGTGACACCAATAAAGCTGGCGTGGTGTTTTCTTCAGGATGTTTTCCTGTTCCTCTGTCCATCAGGAACACGTACGGATTTGTTAGTCTTAATTATCTGCTCTCAATAAGAACGCACGCTCTTCCCACAGACTCCTGACCGGAAGGCAGAAACTTCCAGAGGAGTTCAGGAAATGAACATATGTGATAATGAATAACTTGGGCATCATAACAAACCCGGTGGAGTCACGCCGGTCGCTGAAGATCCGTGATGAGATTGCAGGTTTTAATATCAACACCACGACCTGTGAGAAAGAGGCTCATCGTCTTGCTCCTGCACACAATGCCCAGTAATACTGTGCTAATGTGAGCCGTGACGCTTCACTCCGGGTAATTTCAGTGCTCATTTGTCTCGGCCCACAGCCGACGCTTCGAGACACTTTCACAACTAAATGAGCAGAAACGGCTGAAGATCACAGCACAAGAGCTCCTTAAAAACACTATTAATTCCTTGTGTGTTTGCGCACACTTGGCAAATAAAGCTGATTCTGATTCTGAAAAGTTTTTGAAAGTCTCTTCTGCTCACAAAGGCTGCATTTATTTGATCAAAAATAAGGTCAAATTCTAAACTGTTATATCGATTGAAACTAGCTGTTTTCTATGTGAATATGTGTTAAACTGTAATGTATTTCTGTGATGCGCAGCTGTATTTTCAGCATCATTACTCCAGTCTTCAGTGTCACATGATCTTCAGAAATCATTCTAATATGCTGATTTGCTGCTCGAGAAACATTTCTGATTATTATCAATGTTGAACACAGTTGTGCTGCACAATATTTCTGTGGAAACTGTGATGCATTTTATTTTTCAGGATTCACAGATGAATAGAAAGTTCAGAAGAACAGCATTTATTTGAAATAGAGACACACACATACATTTGTATTTAATAATTATATAATAATATTAAGTATAATTATCATAAAATATTAAATTATTATATATGAATATATTCAAATGCATAAATATGTTTTGTGTGGGTATTAAGTGGAAATGTCCCCGCAGCATGAGGTGGCGTCACTGACACTCTGCCAGCTCCCAGAATGCTTTGCAGTGGAGGAAGTCTGTCTGTTCAGATGCGTGTGTGTGTGTGTG
>NW_015536583.1:90218-101331 GCF_001515605.1 Sinocyclocheilus anshuiensis
TGTGTGTGTGTGTGTGTGTGTGTGTGTGTGTGTGTGTGAGTGAGAGAGAGAATGTGGGGCGTCTCTGCGTTGGCTGAGTGCTAATTTAGTCTCAGTTGTCATGGATTCATCACAGATATTGTTTATAAGGTCTTTCCAGCGTTACATGGTCTGCTGTGTTCTTTATGAATGCATGTAAAGCAGGCTCTGTCAGAACCACATGATGAGTGACTGATCATCAATCTGTGGATCCCATCCAGACTCCTCCAACAGATAGAAACATTCCCAGTTTGAGTTCGGTTCTCAGGCAGACGAGCTCATCCAGATGTTGATTCTGAATGAAATCACGAGTGTGTCTCCAGATCAGCTCAGGTTCTTGTATTTCTGAGTCACACTGGATTGATTTGAGCCAGTTTGTGTCACCTCCGTCTGGCCTTCTGTGTGTTTGATCCCGGAATCACACTGAACTCCATGTGTCCCTTTCTTCAGTGCTGCTGTAAAAATAGTCAAAGTGTGAAGAAGTGAACGTGTTTTATTGTTGCGTAATTAAAGCACGAGTGCTGACGAGTCTGTGAAACCCGCGAATGACGCACGCAGGATCCCGATACACAGAAATAACAGTGTGTTTCTGGAGCTGTGAACGCTTGGCTCTCGCTCCTGTGGATTCACAGACAGATTCTTCATCAGCTTTCTTCATGCAGATTCTCACAACACTGTTCAGCCGGGGTTAAAACCATGGAAATGGGATCTTTGTTTTGCCTTAAATCTCAGAATTTTTACATTATCGTCTACTTTTTTCAACTTTTGAAAGTCACAGTCAAATGTCGTTGTGTTTGAATGTGTCAGAAAATACTGACAACAGACAGAAAACAAACACATTTCACCATGTTTTTAGGAGTAAAATGTTGCATAAATCAGTGTGAATGAAATATAAACAAACCCTCAGAATATAGAATAAAACTGTAAAGTCTGCTGTTTGTAAAAAAAAAAAAAAAAATCTTTAAAGATTGAAATCTGCAGATGCAAATAGATAAAGTGCAATAAAAGAAAACATGTAAATGTGTGTTTTGGATGTTTTCTTTCCACTAGTCTGAAACATGTTATGGAAGCAAAATAGACCAAAATCACAAAACTGACCCGTGCATGAAAAAGCAATGGTTTTACAGAAGTGTCTGTATTTAAATATGAGACGGATTTTCCTAGGCTGTGCTGTTTACATGTGTCATATATTCACACAATTATTTTTATGTGTATGGGACTACCTAACAAAAAAAAACCCAAATGGCACCTTCATCTCAGCAGGCATGATGTAGTAATGCATTGTGGGATTGTCATGTTAATGAAGGGTTCATGTGGCGCTGCATGTTCTGCTGTAATGATGAAGCGCTGCAGTTGAGCGTCATTCTCCTGTCGGCTTTCACGGCTGCATGAGCGAGTCCGGCGTCAGCGGCCTTATTTCTGCACTGTTCCTGTGCAGCGGGAGCTGAAGTGGGACTCTGCTGAGACACACAATGAGTGAGTGTGAGTGTGAGTGTGAGTGTGAGTGTGAGTGTGAGTGAGTGTGTGTGAGTGTGTGGTCAGGTAGTAAATCAGGAGCGGAAATTGGAGGTAATTTTTAGTAAGATCTGCGTGTTTTTGAGTCAAAGGCAGGTTATATTTGTGTCATCTGAGTCACTGCAGGCTACAGCTCGGATGAGAATTCGTGTCAGGGTGGGGACATAAATTGAGGTCCCCACGGGTAAACAAGCTGATAAATCACACAGAATTAAGTTTTTTGAAAATCGAAAAATGCAGAAAGTTTCCTGTGAGGGGTAGGTTTAGGGGTAGGGTTGGTGTCGGGCAATAGAATATACGGTCTGTACAGTAGAAAAACCATTACGCCTATGGAGAGTCCCCACAAGGATAGCAAACCAGACGTGTGTGTGTGTGTATGTGTGTGTGTGTGTGTGGTTTGAGTCAAAAGAAGGTTATATTTATGTGTGTGTGTGTGTGTGTGTGTGTGTGTTTTGGGTCAAAAGCAGGTTATATTTATGTGTGTGTGTGTGTGTGTGTGTGTGTGTGTGTGTTTTCAGTCAAAAGCAGGTTATATTTATGTGTGTGTGTGTGTGTGTGTGTGTGTGTGTGTGTGTGTGTTCAAATTCAAGATTTACACTCAGAATTCTGAGAAAAAAGGCAAAATTGCGAGTTAAAAACTCACAATTGTGAATTTATGTCTCGCAATTCTGATTTTCAATGATTTTTCTCAACAAAGTTTGAGTTGTCACAATTAGCTTTTTATTTTTATTTTTATTTTTTTTCATTGTGGCAGAACTAAGATTCCATAAAGAGCCGCTCCTTTCAGTCCACGAGTGTGAATGTGAATTGATCGCGACACAAGATGATGATGATGATGATCTTTTCCTTATATATGCAGAATTATTTCTGAACTTCAACATACTACACTAAATTTAGTTCAATTCTGTCACAAATATTCAAACTGTTGAAAATCGCAACTCTATTATCACACAGCGCTTTATATAAAGTTCGATGCATGTGATATTCAGCTTCATACATACATGCAGTACATGAACTTAACATGATACTATTTAACATCTCAACTGCTTAATTGTTTGTATCGTCTCAAAATGTAACTATATTATCCTCCAGCTCCTCCAATAGCAATAGCACAACAGTCAACTCTGAGGAAATCAGTTATAACAGTTCTCTTCAATAAAGGCTGGAGAGTATTTAGGAGGCCTGTAAATAATGAGGGAGAGTAAATGATGATTTCTGAATGAACGATCTTTTTAATACTGATCAGAGGTTTCATTCAGTTCATGCGCATCTCAGTTATGAAGTGTGCTGAGTATGAAATATGAATATGAACGTGTTTTGAGCATCTACAGTGAAGAACACTTGTGCTACAACAAAATGTGCAAATCCTGCGATCACAAACTCCATAAACATGCAGCGCTCACCAAACACACATCACAACATAGAAAATCACAGAAAAACAGCTCCTGTTTGCACACGCTCATTAAGTGTTCAGTATAAGCTGCTCTATTATAAATCATGTTTATTAGGTGCCGTCTCTGTCAGGAAAACATTTGACGTCCATTAAAGATGCTCTGTTGTGTTGATGTTTCCGAGAATTGTCCCTCAAGCTCTGTGTTGTTCTGGAGAGCCGGTCGGTCACGTTCTGTGAGGTCTGATATAATGAGCGTCGTATGTGAGGTCAGGATGATGAACTGGGGAAATATAGCATGCTTCTGTTTTTAGGCCTGACGCAGTGTTACGGGCCGCTCTGTGTGTCGTGGGAGTCCCGCCGCTGACTCCTCGTGTTATTAACGCTCGAGTGTGTCGTGTGTTTGATGTAAAAAATACTCATATCTCAGTTTCAGAGGCACTATAAATAAGTCCCCGGCGGGTGCCTATCCTGAGCTGTAACGTCACACACGTTTAAGAGCATTACACACTCCCCGCGCTGTGTTCGGTTCATGCGTCACGTCAGAAGTCATAAATACACAGTTATTGTTGAGGCGTAGTTATGACACTTGCCCGATCTGCTTGAGTACTTTAGGTTTAGGTTTTGATATGATTATAAATAAAGACTTTAATGAGTTTCTGATATGCTGGAGTTTAGGAAGGAAATGTTAAGATTATGAATGTTGTATGATTAACTTTCTGATTATATATGAATATATGCAATTTAGTTCAGTCTTACACGTAATGTTTTTGAGTGGATTTATAGTTTAATTTAATATTATGAAATATACTTTTTTTTTTTTTACTGGACTCCAATTCAATAAGTTTGTTTAAATAAGTATTGTTTTTTATTCACGCAGTTGGTTTCCTCGAATAATTAGACAACGTAATGTGAACACCCACACTGTTAAACATGTTAAACACATTATATAATATCCTTAAATCAAGATATTTTAATATGAACCAAAATAATTTTTTAAGATATTAAGTTGTGTTGACTGAAAAATGTTTTAAATTGAAGTGAATTTATGTCAATGGGGTCAGAAACTTAATGGGAAAGCAAGTCCCCAGCAGTTTGGCCCCATTGACAGATATTTCTTCTTGTGTAAAAACTGAAATTTGCTTGATGTAAAACAAAAATTCAGTCATTTTGCTTCTCTTGATTTAAGGATGTTTAGATCCCTAGATTTAGTCTGTGTGTGTGTGTGTGTGTGTGTGTGTGTGTGTGTGTGTGTGTGTGTGTGTGTGTGTGTGTGTCTGTGTCTGTGTCTGTGTCTGTGTGTCTGTGTGTGTGTGTGTGTGTGTGTGTGTGTGTGTGTGTGCATGTGTGTGTGTGTTCACATTATTTATCTGTAATGTTGGGTGGATTACTTACAAATTGTAGTCCATTACAGTTTACATGATGAAAATTAAAAGGTAATATACTCTGATTGCAAGTTCTTTGTTTTTTGGAATCTGATTACGTAATCCAGATGACATGTAATCAGTTTGTTGATCTGAGCAGGTTTAATTCACAGCACAGATGATGTGGTTCATGTTTGTTTGGAGCTGGTTCAGATACTGGACTGGTATTAATAAGCTGGTTAATTCAGTTAAGAATCACAGCAGCATCAGATCACATCACACTGAGAGGCTCATGGCTGCTGTTTCCAGCTCGTCTGATCTCCAGCGACTGCAGGCTGTTTCTGCTTCACAACTGATTCACGCGTTTCGGTTTTCTTCTGCTTGATTCTGATCTGACGCTGCGATATCAAATCTTCACAGCTTGACCTTTGTGATAAACCGGTTGCACAAGCGCTTTGAGCCGCTGCTGACGTCAGCGCTGCTGGTCAGAGAAATTACTTTACTTCTGATTTATACATCAGAAATGCTTGCTTCTTTATCTAATAAACTCAATAAAGACTTGTATTATTGGTCACCAGCTTATGTTGTTTTTCAGATCTAACTTAAGTTAAAAAGTTAGTTACGTGTGTCGGTACACTAATTAACTGCAGCCTAACAATCCTTTAACGGATTTGAATATTAGAAATGTGATTAATTTAGCCACTGTATTGAAAAAAAGACCTGGGGTAAAAGAGACTACATCTAGCAGTTTTTAATGCTTTTCTGTAGGATAGGGTACTT
This sequence comes from Sinocyclocheilus anshuiensis, assembly GCF_001515605.1. Classification (NCBI taxonomy): domain Eukaryota; kingdom Metazoa; phylum Chordata; class Actinopteri; order Cypriniformes; family Cyprinidae; genus Sinocyclocheilus; species Sinocyclocheilus anshuiensis. The sequence goes on from NW_015536583.1 coordinate 95,286, forward strand.
TCCCGCCAAGCAATTTGTTTTCCTCCAGCTGCGCTCCATTTTCCGGGCTGCTCTCTTTAGGGTGCGAGTGTGCTCATTATACCACGGGTGCCCTGGTGGCCTGTATACAGTAGCCAGTACAAACATCACAGGGGATTTATCATTAACACTTGTTTCTCTGGATAATGTTATATGAAGCACCATTACATCAAATGAGTTATACTCTGAGAAATACTGAAAATATTGTTATAAATTGTAGTAACACCTCCCCCTTTACCTTTTGGACGCGGCTCATGTTTATAACAGTAATCTTGGGGAGTAGACTATATTAAGTCTTGTTTCTGGAAAATTGTTTAAAAATGTATGTTTAAACAAAGAACAAATATCTGCGAATGAGTTTAGAAAGATCTTGTTTTCCCATTGAATTAAGTAGATTTTCTGACTTTGTCTTGTTTAAAACACGAATTTGCTTAATTCTCTAAAAAATATTTTCATCAGTTTGCTTCTCAAGTAAATTAATCTTGATTTGAGAATATTTAGATAACTGAACAAGATAAAAAATAATGTCTAAGATTTGTATTTTTTTAAGTGTAACACTGTACAATAAGATCTCATTAGTTAATGCATTAACTAATATTAACCAACAATGAGCAGTACATTAGTTACAGTATTTACTAATCTTTTACGTTAGTTATTAAAAATGCACTGTAAAAAAAGTATAAACAATTGTAATTTAGAAATTACTAGTAAATTTCATAATTACTTAAAAGAAATTGCTAGGAATTCATTGAATTAAATGTCATTTTAAAATAGAAAAACTAAAATAGTATTTTCTTGTAAATTCACTGTAATAATCTAAAAAAAATAATTTTTCCCCCCTTTTTTTCTTTTTAGTTCATGTTAGCTCAGGTCCGATAAATATCATTAACCAAAACAAATTTGGGTTTTAGTAAAGTATCAGTGAATGTTATTAGAAAACATTAAGACTAATAACTGCCTTGTGAGTGTTTGTAATGGTTAGTTAAAGGCTGATAGTTATGAGGTGGTTAGCAGTATGTCTGTGTGTATGAGTATTATATCTGCGGTTCAGTTCTGATGATCAGTGTTTGTTTGGCTGATTCTCGTCTCTCTCGCAGCTTCTCTTGTTTTGTGTTTTTCTTTCTCTTTCTGTTGCATCTTTACTCTGCAGCACTGACACACACACACACACACACACACACACACACACACACACACACACACACACGAGCGGGAGGAGGCACTGCTGACTCATTCTTCCTCACCTCACTTCCTGCGGGCCTGCAGCCCATATATGGACTAACAGGAAGTGCAGCTAACGCACACAGCCTGTCTCCCTCTCTCTGTCTCTCGCTCTCTATTTTTCTCTTTGTGTTTCTTTCTTCTATTTGTCTGAGCTGAATCCTTGAATCTCGATGGTTCTGCCGTGTGTTTACTCTGCAGCACTGACACACACACACACACACACACACACACACACACACACGAGCGGGAGGAGGCACTGCTGACTCATTCTTCCTCACCTCACTTCCTGCGGGCCTGCAGCCCATATATGGACTAACAGGAAGTGCAGCTAACGCACACAGCCTGTCTCCCTCTCTCTGTCTCTCGCTCTCTATTTTTCTCTTTGTGTTTCTTTCTTCTATTTGTCTGAGCTGAATCCTTGAATCTCGATGGTTCTGCCGTGTGTGCGAGTGTATGTGCATGTGCATGTGTGTGTTTGAGTGTGTGTGTGTGTGTGCATGCATGTGTGTGTGTGTGTGCAGTAGGACACATTATTACCTTACATCATGTGCTGATGAACTTAAACAAAAAATTAACTGCATAAACACAACAAAGAGCATCTGTGTGTCACATCTGCAGGAGCTTCTAGAAATCTGCGTGTGTGTGTGTGTGTGTCTGTCAGTCTTCATGTTCAGAATGACATCTATTAATATTGTGCTGTGTTTATGCATCATGAATGATTCCCTCAGGAGTGAGGTGAAGATTTGTATGTTTCTGCAGATAATGAGTGTTACAAACTCTCCGTCACGCTGCTGTAGTCGACCTGACAGCCTTTCCAGGGCTTTTCTCTGGATGTTTTATGATTCTGAGCTCAGTCGGTGTGCGTCTGTTGGATGTTTCTGCTCCAGTAGTTGAAAATGCTGCGTCACTAACTGAACTAGCAGCAAAACTCTCCTCAACAAACACACATCATTCAAACACTAGTTTAGTCCTAAACTCATTCCTGCCTGTCACTCATCCTCAGAGCCGCGAGGACACGCCCCTTTATGTGTGAGGACACGCCTCCTCTTGTGTGCTATTTGCAAATAAATAAGTGCATAAATTAATTAAAGTAAATAAATAGATCAATCAGTAAGTAAATCTATGAATAAACAAACTAATAGATAAATACTGTATAAATGTACAGGTGCATTTCAATAAATTAGAATGTCGTGGAAAAGTTCATTTATTTCAGTAATTCAACTCAAATTGTGAAACTCGTGTATTAAATAAATTCAATGCACACAGACTGAAGTAGTTTAAGTCTTTGGTTCTTTTAATTGTGATGATTTTGGCTCACATTTAACAACATACCTGGCAATAAAGCTCATTCTGATTCTGATTCTGATTCTGATTCTGATTAAGCTCTGTTCTCTTCTGTTTGCTTTGTCCAGTGTCTAACGTCGATCCCCATTGCTACGTGTGTGTTCCTGGTTCCTGTGGATTATTAAAGACTGTATTCCTGAATTCCCCCACGTCTCCTCGCTCCTCACAGTAGGCAACTGTGACAGATTTGCTGCTCAAGAGTTATTATTATTATTATTATGTTGAAAACAGCTGAGTGGAATTTTTCCAGGTTTCTTTGATGAACAGAAAGTTCAGAAGAACAGCATTTATCTGAAATCTTTTGTAACATTATAAATGTCTTTATCATCACTTTGATCAATTTAAAGCATCCTTGCTAAATAATAATATTAATTTCTATAATTTATTTCCCACAAAAAATTATATGGACTCCAAGCGTTTGAATGGTATGGTGTATAACGTTATAAAAGCTTTTTATTTCAGATAAATGCTGATCTTTGGATTTTTCTATTCATCAAAGAATCCTGAAAAACAATGTACTCAACTGTTTTAAATATTGATAATAGTAATAATTAAACAAAAATTATTGAGCAGCAAATTAGCATATTAGAATGATTTCTGAAGATCATGTGACACTGAAGACTGGAGAAATGATGCTGGAAATTCAGCTTTGATCACAGAAATACATTACAAGCAGTTATTTTAAATAGTAGACATATGTCACAATATTACTGCTTTTGCTGTATTTCGTATCAAATAAATGCAGCCTTGGTGAGCAGAAGAGACTTCTTCAAAAAGCATTAAAAATCTTTCTGTTCAAAAGCGTTTGACTGGTAGAGTATGTTGAGAAGCTTCTGTGTTTGTATAGGTTCAGTAGGTTAGTAGGTTAGTAAATGTTCATCAGCTCAGTTTTCTCTCTGATCCACACATCTGAAGCTCTTCTGATGTTCCTCAGATGTGCTGAAGATCTCCAGAGCTCTGCTTTCATCTGGTGTGTGGTTTCTGCTGTTTGTTGAAGCGTCTTTGTGACAGCGTCGACATGACATAAACCCTCTTAAGATCTTAAAAAAAGCCCTGCATGTCTCTGGCAGATGAGATCCGTGTGTGAAGGAGCCCAATGTGAATGATGCACAGCTGAAGGACAGACAGACAGACAGACAGACAGGTTTATTCACATGTGAAGGATGCTTGAAGAAGTTATTACTCTCCTTTGAGTGAGTAAAGACCAGAATATCATGCCTGTCCTGTTTCATTACTGTTTCTCATTTTCATTTAGTTGAAGTTGAAGTACTACAGTACTAAAATAACTGAAACTAAGAACTACACTTTTAAAAAATAAAGGTGCTTCACGATGCTACAGAAGAACTTTTTTGTCTAAATGGCTCCATAAATAACCTTTAAGATCTGAAGAACCTTTCTGTCACAAAAGGTTCTTTGTGGCAAAAGAAGGTTCTTCAGATTATAAACAGGTAAGAAAGAGATGCTTCTTTAAAGAACCTTTGACTGAATGGTTCTTTGTGGAACCAAAATTGGTTCTTCTATGGCATTGCTGTGAAGAACCTTTTAAGCACCTTTATTTTTAAGAGTGTATATGGGCATATTTAAAAACAATAATAATACAAATTAAAAAACTAAAATACAACACAACAATATACTGTAGTTGTTGTTTTTTTAATGTTGCAGTATTGAAAAGGGTGAGAAATGGCTTTATTTTATTAATATCAGAATATAGCTGTTTTGTTTTATCTTGTTTTTAGGTGAAATATATGCTGCACATTTCTGTGCTGGCCATTTCTTTGAGATTTATATTTCCTTTTTTTTAATTAGTTTTTGTGTTTTTGAAATGTCTATATAGTTTTTATTAAGTTTTACTTTTTATTTTTATTTTATTTAGTTTTAGTTATTTCAGTACTTCCAACTAAACAACATGAGGAATGTTTCCGCAGCAACTAGCGAAAATATAAATAGGTTAATTTTTTTAATATTTTATTTAATGTTTATGTGCAACTCCAACTGGATCTCTGCAGCGTCAGTACACTAGACCAGCATAACTCGGCCTTCTGCTGGTTTAAGACGGTCTGAAAACACTGGCCTGAGCATGAAACTCAACTGAATTGGCCGCAACACACAGGAAAATTAATCAGAATTTACTCATTTCAAATATCAAGGCTTTTAAAACTTTCAAAAACAAAAGTGTCAATGCAACTTTTGGTAACACTTTATTTTGATAGTCCACTTCAGACATTCTACTAACAGTAAGTAACTTTGCAACTACATGCCAACTAGCAGTCATTAGAGTATTAGTAGACTGTCTGCTTAATATCTTCTAACACTTTATTTTGATAGTCCACTTCAGACATTCTACTAACAGTAAGTAACTTTGCAACTACATGCCAACTAGCAGTCATTAGAGTATTAGTAGACTGTCTGCTTAATATCTTCTAACACTTTATTTTGATGGGTCCACAACATACAGCATTCTGACTTATGAACTTATGAACTACTTTACTTCCAAGACCGATACTATTAGAGATAAAATTGTAACCATGCAGCCGTCAGCTACAGTATCACATCAGATAGTGTGCTATAGATCCCCTGAGGAACAATTCCACTCATTCTCTACTATAGGAGAGGAAGAATTGTATAAACTTGACCCCAAAGAACTAGTTAATTTCAGACCGATCTCGAATCTCCCTTTTCTGTCCAAGATACTAGAAAAGGTAGTATCCTCACAATTATATTACTTCTTAGAGAAAAATGGTATCTGTGAGGATTTCCAGTCAGGATTTAGACCGTATCATAGTACTGAGACTGCTCTCATTAGAGTTACAAATGACCTGCTCTTATCATCTGATCGTGGTTGTATCTCTCTATTAGTGCTATTGGATCTTAGTGCTGCGTTCGACACTATTGACCACAACATTCTTTTGAATAGACTAGAAAACTTTGTTGGCATTAATGGAAGTGCATTAGCATGGTTCAAATCGTACTTATCTGACCGCCATCAATTCGTAGCAGTGAATGAAGAGGTATCATATCGATCACAAGTGCAGTATGGAGTACCTCAAGGCTCAGTACTAGGGCCGTTACTCTTCACGCTTTACATGTTACCCTTGGGAGATATCATCAGGAAACACGGTGTTAGCTTTCACTGTTGTGCTGATGATACTCAGCTCTATATTTGTTTGCGGCCCGACGAAACATACCAGTCTGAAAAACTAATGGAATGCATAGTCGATATAAAAAACTGGATGACGAGTAATTAAGGATTGTTAGGCTGCATTAATTAGGACACCCGGAACCGGGAACACTTCTCATAACACCCGATGTACTTGCTACATCGTTAGAAGAATGGCATCTACACTAATATTAGTCTGTTTCTCTCTTATTCCGAGGTCACCGTAGCCACCAAATCCAGTCTGTATCCAGATCAGATGGTCACTGCAGTCACCCGGATCCAGTACGTATCCAGCCCAGATGG
>NW_015536583.1:103882-105563 GCF_001515605.1 Sinocyclocheilus anshuiensis
GGAATATGTGTTTATGAAACACATGTGACTGAAATTAGATTATATTCCAGTTTTAAATGTGCATCTGATTACAGATATGTGGGATTACACAAGTTTTTTATTTTAAAGAGAACCAGTTCTAAAGAATAATTTGCTTTTTGGGTTAAAATAATTTCTTTATATGAAATTCGAGTGGTTTGACAATTAGAGATTATACTGTACAGAAATTGAAATCTACATGAAGCGCTACATACACGTAGTCACGCAATGCTGATGTTGTTAACATGAACAATTTGAGAAAAAAGTATAACAGTAATAATAAATTGCGGTTTGATGTGATATGAGCTAATTAACCGATCATTAGATTTAATCACCATTGTAGCGCGATTTATTGTATTGCATTTTTCCTCAGTTGGTCAGAACAAAAGTGGCAGACTTGTTACTTGCTGTTCGGATGACAATATTTGGTGAAAATTCTTATTTTTGTCATATATTCCTAGACGTAGGCTAGAATATGTGATTCCTAAGTACGGTATCACACTGGTGTGGTGACTGACAGCCACACATACTCCTCAAAACATTAGATTTATCCGCATGCTGGAGCCAAGCTGGTGCACAACCCACGCAAGGAAGATAATTCTGCAAATAACTACAATTGCAGGTTTCAAACAGAGATGGCGACAAAGAGACAAAACTTACAGACTGCAGCTTTAATGTGAGTTAGTTGACATGTAGTTGCAACTTAATGAGAGTTAGGTGACATGTAGTTGCAAATTAATGGGATTTAGTTGACATGTATTTGCAAATTAATAAGTTAGTCCACATGTAGTTGCAAATTAATGAGTTAGTCCATATGTAGTTGCAAATTAATGTTAGTCGACTTGTAGTTGCAAATTAAAGAGAGTTAGTTGACATGTAGTTGCAAATGAATGAGAGTTAGTTGACATGTAGTTGCAAATGAATGAGAGTTAGTTGATATGTAGTTGCAAATGAATGAGAGTTAGTTGATATGTAGTTGCAAATCAATGAGAGATAGTTGATATGTAGTTGCAAATGAATGAGATAGTTGACGTAGTTGCAAATGAATGAGAGTTAGTTGACATGTAGTTGCAAAGTTACTTATAGTTAGCAGAATGTCTAAAGTGGACTATCAAAATAAAGTGTAACCCAACTTTTAAAGCTTGTGTTCATTTTCTGTTTAAAGGTTGCATGAGTTTCCTTGAACATCAGCTGATTTTACATTCATATTTGAACATGTTTGATATCTGAATTGAAATGCTGTGCTCATATGCATCTGTGTTATCTACAAAGGTTCACAGCTGCTCAGCAGACCGTTCTGTTCATTTGATCGTGATGACTGTGAGTGTTTACTGTGTAGAGCTCTTGTTCTCGGGCCGGGGCGGGATCCCTCACAAAACGTCCAGGAGTTTCCTTCTGTGAGTGGGCTCTCCTACACACAGACACACACACCGTACACACACACACACACACACACACTCACTCACACACACCGTACACACACACGCAGCTGAGTCACCATCACCAAACCTGATCCCACGCTCACACACCAGCTTCTCCTCTCACTTCTCCAAACGCTCGTCCTGCTTTTGAAACTGAGTCTTGGCTCTTTTGAGTGTGTGTGTGTGTCTGTGTGTGTGTGTGTGTGTGTGTGTGTGTGTGTGTGTGTGTGTGTGTGTGTGTG
>NW_015536583.1:105600-131220 GCF_001515605.1 Sinocyclocheilus anshuiensis
TGTGTGTGTGTGTGTGTGAACTCCTCGTCTGAAAGATAAGCTCTGCTGTATTGTGTGTGTTTGTGGTAATTTCCGGTCCGGTCAGGTCTGACCCATTTCAAGGCCCCCTAGTTCAGTCTGAACAACAAGCTCACGGTTTGTCAGGCAGCAGCTTTTGTATCCTCAGGTAATTGGATGAATCTCATAAAGAGGTCTGGCTCCTTTTTCTCCCTACATATCAAAAAATATATATGCATGTTTCTCACGAAGAAAATTAAATTTTTCTAAATGAAGTTTTTAGGACAAACGGTTTTTGCATTGTGACATTATTTTCATGACAAATCATCACATTTCTCATGACAGTAATACATCCAGTCTGACTACAGACTGATTATGTCTGTTATTATACTATTATCCTGTTATGTGCAAATGCTTCACATTTATTTTAAAAATTGTAATATATTTTTTGCTTTACAGTAGTGTGAATTGTGGGATACTGAATTGTTATTAAATTACAAATAAAAAGCTTTAGTTTATCAAAATATAATTTAAAACATATTTTAGTATCATAACTAATTATATTTTTTGTTCATATATTGAATTAGATTTGTATATTTCTATTTCTATTTTCATTTTCATTTTAGTTAATTATTGGTACTTTTGTTGTCATTTTTATTATTTTTTGTTTGTTTTTAAAATGTCTATATAGTTCTTATTCATTAGTTTTAGTCTATTTAGTTATTCAAACTAAATGAAAATGAGAAATGTTGCCTTGTTAACTTTTATATTTGTTTTTATATTTTATTTCAGTTAACATTTAGTTTATGGATTTTGTATACTCGAAAACCCTGATATGACTTTTTTTCCTTTTCTTTTCTTATTGATTCCTATTTGGGGGGAAAACAAATGGTTCAGAGACTAATTTTGAAACAAATGGGAATTAAATCTGAGATTTTAAAGTAGAAAAACTTAAATAGTTCTTTTTGTTTGAAAAAAGTACTACAATAATCAGTCAGAACAGTCACTTTTACATGACACCAAGGCCGATCCTTGACTGCTACACACATGAACAGGCACCGTTTACACGCTTCTTGTGAAAAACTGTATTTTGTGCTTCTGAATGGCCATCAGTGGAGGCAGATGGTGTAGTTATGATGATCATGCCAACCAACCAAACCTGTGTGTGTTTCACCAGAAACTCCAGAAAGCCAAAGAGCTTCACTGCGCCCTCTAGAGGCAGCAGTGCAGTGTGACGCCTGCAGAGCCTCACTGTGACTCACACACTTACTCACAGCCTAGTGTGTGATGAAGGCCCAGGCTTCATGTTTGCGTTCTGACCCCAGTGTTTCAGAGCGGGGACACTCACAGACCAGTCCTGCTCAGATCTCCTCTTACACCTGATGCACTGAGAGCGAGCGAGCGTTTGGCTGGATGTGAACATGTGCCGCAGATCTCGAGGAGGTATTTTCCTGAACGCAGGTTACAGGCCTTCATCTTCCTGTCTCCGAGTGAGTGAGAGTCAGTGAATCATACATGACTGAATAAGTGTTTTCCTACCTTTGCTTCCGCCGATGAGTAATGCGCTCACACTCTCCGCTCTGCTGTATTCTCAGAGTTTGGCTGAAGCTCATGAGCGATTGCGAGGGAATTCGGCCCTCAGCGGAGGCACTTATTCGGACACACGGCATATTTGCGGGGTTTGGGTAAATATTGCGCTGGATGCTGAGAAAACACAGGAGTTTGATCTGTTTTCAGCATGACTTGCTGTGGTGATGTGGTAATGTGGTCACGTTGGTGGCTCTGGGAAGAATCCGCCGACTCTCCCGCCTCCACAAGGCTCTCCTGGCGGGAAACGCGCGAACGCCCACAGACGCATGACGAGGAGAAAAACAAATACACTTAACCAGATAAAGTTCACTGGAGTTCTAACAACACGCACACCAAAAATACACAACATTGAATAAATTAAACAGACTTCCCAATACTTCCCAGTATATACTGTATATATATATATGCACACACACACACACACACACACAAACACAAACAATATTATCACAATACCATCCAAAAGTGATGCTGGTAACACTTTACAATAAGGTTCATTAGTTCACATTAGTTAACTACATTAGTTAACATGAACTAAGAATGAACAATACTTCAGCATTTATTAATCTTACTTCATGTTAATTTCAGCATTTACTAATGCATTATTAAAATCACGGGTTGTACTTGTTAACATTAGTTAATGCACTGTGAACTAACATGAACTAACACTGAACAACTGTATTTTTATTAACTAACTCTAACAAAGATTAATAAATAGTGTAATAAATGTATTGTTCGTTGTTTGTTCATGTTAGTTAATACATTATCTAATGTTAACAAATGACACCTTATTATAAAGTGTTACCGTGATGCTTTATAAAAACTTTAGTTTAACTTTAGAGAGAAAATTGGGGTTTAAATAATTGTAACCCAGAAACTGGTAGTATATTTCACAAATAATTACAAAGAAATGTCAAGTTACTCATTTAATTAAGCGTGAAATTGTATTTTCAGTCAACAAAACTTAACAAAGTTCACTGGTTTAAAGTTCCCAACACACACTCACACACACACAGACACACACACACTCACACTCACACACACACACACACACACACACACACACACACACAAACACAAAGTGGTGTTGTAGAAACTATTTTCACTCAGAATTTGTTAGTAAATTTCACACATAAAGAAACTGTAATTAACACATTTAATTAAACGTGAATTTAGAAAGATCAAAAAAGTCAAATATACTCCAATGATCATATCGTGTCGTAATGTTGTTGTCGTTTAGACACGTTTGATTGATTGTTGATCGTTTAATGTGTATCAGTCGTATTGAGTAGTGTGGGCAATCAGGTGTAATGATGTAACGCTCGCTGTCAGTGAGAGAAAGCGCCGTGAAGTCTCTCTTTCCGGTTCTGCGCTCGTCTGTGCGCACATCGGCGCTCTCCTTCGTCTTTCTGTGTGTCCAGTGCGCGAGCGCACACACACACACACACACACACACACACTCCCCCGCGCGCTGTCTCATTCACCGGTGCGCGCGATCCACGCGGGGTGGAGGGGTTTATAGGAGTCTCTCTTTCCGGTTCTGCGCTCGTCTGTGCGCACATCGGCGCTCTCCTTCGTCTTTCTGTGTGTCCAGTGCGCGAGCGCACACACACACACACACACACACACACTCCCCCGCGCGCTGTCTCATTCACCGGTGCGCGCGATCCACGCAGGGTGGAGGGGTTTATAAGGCAGCGCGAGGAGGCCACACGCCACTCCGACTCAAACACTTCAGACCACAAGCAGCAAGACTCCGAAGCCGAGAGTACAAGTACCAACCGCGCCAGGAGAAAAAGCATTTCGTTCTTTGCCCGTTATTCGCTCGCTCGCTTTCGCTGGAATACAGAAGCAGCAGAAGCAGCATTAGAAGAGGTTGGTAGTAAACTCTCTGGAGTTTGGTCAGAGTCGCTTTGTGCCGTTGCGCTTGTGGAAGTGAAGTGCACCGAGACTTGGACATCCAGCCCGGGACGTCTGGACGCGTTGTGACCCGTTCCCGCATCCCAGCATTCCCGCGGAAGACTTTGAGACTCTCGGATGGAGAGCGCTTGTTAGACACGCTAGAGTACCTCAGTAACAGGTAACAGAAGCTGCCGTTTGTTTTTATGCACATGTGATCGAGGATGGTTTGCAAACTTGGTTTGGTCAGTGGTGCTTAACCACCTGATGATGTGCGGTGCGAGGCTGGATGGAGGTCTGCATGCATGGATGGTTCCGAAGAAACGCTCTTGAAAGCCGCTTAACTTGTGTCGCTGTCCGCGGTCCTGAAACGCTCTCGACACCCGCTTCTTTAAGATGTTGCTGTGTTGTGCTATTTGTCTTGTATTTAGTTTGTATGTGTCTTTAGTGAAAAGAAGATCGTTTGCCAGTGTATGTGAAATCTTGCACACGTCTTATCGTATGAACAGAAGATCATTTAATGTTTATGCTTATTTAAGCACGATACACTCAAATGCTTAGTGAGTAAAGTATTGACGCAATGCACGAATTTCTACATGCTTTTAGTTCACTTTAGTTGCTTTTAGCATCTGCACCTTATGTTCTAACTGCAACGCATTTTATAATCAGCCAGTATTCATGCACTCTGCATGCTGTGTTTACTTGAAAAGTTGTTGCGCACTCATAATTTTGCTCCTCTTTTCAGAGTTTGGCTGATAATGTCTGCAGCGTGTGCAGCGCAGTCATTTGTTTGCACATAGCGAGAAATTAATTTATTTCTTATCTGATCGCATCTCACTGCAAACAGCTCGATTGCTGATTTTGCTGCAATGCATGGTTTAACTCATTTGGCATGTAGATTAAAAAAAATGTGTTTTTGCAAAGTATTCCTCCTGCAGGTGCATGACATTAATGAGTGTTGTTTGTCAAAGAGTGTGTGTTTGGTCATGCACACAGCGATGGGGTGTTTGTGTTATTGTTCTGACAGCACTAGACACACATTGAGATGTCTCAGCAGCAGATCTGAGCTCACAGATGGCTCTGCGTGTGTTTGGCAGAGACGAGTGTGTCTCAGACTTTCCCAGGATTAAAAACAAAGTGTCTGTGTTTGTTTAGATCAGATGCAATCTAACATTCATCCCAGGATCAGACCAGCCAGAGGACATCAGGGGTTAATGAGCGTGCTGGCTTCACTTGCACGGATTCACATAAACTCTGTGCAACTGTCTCTCTCTCCGTCTCGGTCTGTCTGTCTCTTTCTCACACACTTCCTGCTGACTGTACTTCAGCTCTTTCGAAAATCAGCTGTTTCCATAACTACAGATGTAATGTGTAATTTCAGCCCCCTATTTGGGGGTATAAAAAGAGGTTGAGTGGCAGAGCTGAAGTACTCTCATTTTCTGTAGAGCTGATCATTCCCGGTTTTTCAAACTCAATGGAGTGCAGAAAATTAGACATGAGCTGCATTAGTGATGTAACTGAAGACAGCCAACAGAGCAGAGCAACAATTTATCTTATTTTATGCAACTGTTGAGCTTTAGTTTTTCAGTCTCACACTATTAGTTCAGAAAGAGGAAGGTGATGATGAAGATAAGGGGACATTGGTTCTCTGAAAAGGACCTCTCACAGCTGCTCTCTCTCTCTCTTTCATCTTGCTCCTGAATGAGCGTCTTTGAGCGAAAGAGAGCGAGGAGCCAGAAAACAAGGCAAGTTCTATAATAGAGCGAGGGACTGTGCTTGGAAAGAGAGGGGTGCAGCTTATAATGCACAAAGATGCTCCACACGTTTCTCGAGCACCTGTAGCTATGGCAACACTCAGACTTTGAAAGTTCCACAATCGCTGCATTCTGTCACGGAGGGGGCATGTGTTCCTGCAGAAATATCCTGCTTTTTCGCTGTGAGAATCTTTCCAGCGCTGAACTTTCGTGGGTGAGAGCTGAGTCTTCGTGGACGTCAGTTTGACGCAATCGGCTCTGCCACGTGTGAAAGCGTGGGCAGGAGAGAACGAGAGAGCGATGCGGAGAGAGATTCCTGTGAAGGGCGCTGTAATTATAGTCTGAGTGTAATGGCAGCGCATGCATTAGCGGCAGTACTCTGACAGGGCTCATTCGAATGCAAACTAATGCTAATGGAGGGTACAGCTCTCGACTATAGATATGATTTAGATGGCAGACCTGTTCAAGTATGATAATTACAATGACTGTCGTGCTATGATTGACACGTGCTAACTCTGAGTCCCTTCTGTTTCTTGTTTTCCCACAGATATGTCCCCTTCAATCTAGTGAAGAATCAAACCCTCCATCCGCATTTATCGAAGTGAACACATCAAACCCCTGCCAGATCAAAGAAGCCCAGTTAACTCCTATCAAAGGGTCCACCTGTCCTCCTGAAGCGAGAACATGGAGCGGCGGTTCGTCTCATTGGCGCTGTGCGTTTGCATGTGCGTGATGTTCGCCCCGGGCATCTCCACTCCCTCCGGGCCAGCATCTGCCACCTGTGCCACCCTGGAGCAAAGCCGCTTCTTCGGTGTGTTCTCCTCTAAGACCGCCCTGTCGTCAGCGCCGTGCTCCTGGACCCTGCAGAACCCCGATCCTCGCCGCTACACCGTCTTCATGAAGATCACCAAGCCTACCGAGTCCTGCACCCCACGACAGATCCAGACCTTCCAGTTCGACTCGTTCCTGGAGACCTCTCGCACATACCTGGGCATGGAGAGCTTCGACGAGGTGGTCCGACTGTGTGACGCTTCCTCCGCGGTGGCCTACCTGGAGTCCAGCAAACAGTTCCTGCAGGTGCGGAAGGTAATGCCACGTCTGGGTGCGGAACCCATGGAGGAAGACGAAGGCAACGATGAAGGCAGCCAGTTCAACGCCGAGTTTCTGGTCGTGGGGAAGAGGAACCCAAGCATGCCAGCCTGCGAGATGCTGTGTCAATGGCTGGAAGACTGCCTGGCCACCAGCACCCATAGAAACCCCTGCGGCATCATGATGACCCCCTGCCAGTGCTGGGAGCCTCCCAAAAGGAGGACCGGTGGCTGCTACAGGGGCGGAGTCTACACCGAGAAGTGCTCGCCTACCGTTAGAGACAGCAACCGCGACGCCGAGATCATGAGTAAGTCAAGTCACCATTATTTATATAGCACTTTTTACAATGCAGATTGTGCCAAAGCAGCTTTACAGTATTAAACAGGGAAATAGTGTGTCGAAATAGTGTTCCATTCTCCTCTGGCCAGACAAGACCAGCAGTTTATTTCTAGGCTGCAACAAAGTCAGATTGTGCAGAGGACTCATCTGGTTCCCGTGGTCTCCCGATGGCCGTCTAGGTGCCCTCGTACGGAGGCTCGGAGTGCAGAGGAGAATGGCAAGAAACCAGCAACTGCTTCCTCAGAGACTGCCCAGGTACATTATTCCTCTTCAAATGCTTGCTAATGCATGAATATGCTCCCTAAATGGTTCTGCACAAGTGTTTTTTATGAAAGATACTCAAGTGTGTTGTCGCCCTCTAGTGGACGGGAGATGGCTGTTGTGGAGCTCATGGGGCAGTTGCAGCAAATCCTGCGGTGGAGGCCATCAGCTCAGACAGAGAGTGTGTGAAGGACCTTTCTTTGGTGGAGAGCCATGCATCGGAGATAAATCAGAACTGAGAAACTGCAACGAGAAGCGGTGCCCAGGTGAGAGCTCAAACCAAATGTTTTACTTAATTACTGCACCAGTTTTGAGGCAGCTTCTTTAAGGGCTTATAAAAATGTGTCTGACAGAACCTCACGAGATCTGCGGGGAGGAGAACTACGGCAGTGTGGTGTGGAAGAAAACGCCCGCGGGCGACACGGCTGCTGTGACCTGCCCTTCTGATGCCACAGGTACTGATCTGAGATCTCAGTCATCCGGTGCTCTGCTTTCTGTGTCGAATGTGGGTCACGGCCTGATTTTAACTCTTTCCCCACCAGCGTTTTTGAAAAAAAGTTGCCAGCATTTTTGATGATTTTCACTCAAATTTCATGGCTCCCAGAATATTTTGTTGTATGAATATCTGAACATGCAGTACACCAAAATAAAGAACATACCATCTACTTAAAAAAAAAAAGTTTATTCTAGCTTCAAGCATTCTCTTTTATCAACACTTGAATGTAGGTAGGTTTCATTAAAAAAAAGCAACAAAGAAAGAAAATCAATTTTTTTTATCAAATACTACATCTGGATCATATTCAGTAATATTATCAAAGCAAAGCTGCAGTAAATGGCTTCCATCAGTACTCCCAAAGCTTCACAGGCCTTTACCACTCTACCACTCTCTAACATTAGGCAGTTTTCATTTATATGCAGTTTAGTGTTGATGATCACATTATTTTTCATATGCATATGCATACATATGAGATCGCTGGTTTCTGCGTCTTCCTGGTTTGTGTTTTTGATCGAGTGATTCTAGACTCATTCAGTCAAGTCACCTTTATTTGTATAGCGCATTATACAATACAGATTGTGTCAAAGCAGCTTTACAGTGTCAACAGGAAAATAGTTTGTCAGTAATGCAAGAGGACAAGAACAAAGAGGCATTTTTCCAGCTAAAGTCAATTCATTGATGACTCAGGATTCAGGAGATGCAGCACCCCCGAGTGTATAACAGTGAGAACACAGAAACTCTGAAAATTCAGAGTTTGGCAGGGAAAGAGTTAATGAAAGAGACAGTGCTTCCCTCCAGATTGCATTAACCCTGCTCTCCCTGACTCCTGCAGGCCTGATCCTGCGCAGATGCACTCTGGACGCCGTAGGTCTGGCTTTCTGGGAGAACCCCACTCACATCAAATGTATCTCCAAGGAATTCCAGGACATCCAGACCCTGGTAAGCTCCATCTTCTCATACTTCATGTTGGCATAAAGGCTTGAGGACTGGATTCTCAAGCGTCCTTCTCCTTCCAGATGCATGGTCACGTGACTCGGTCTCAGAGCGGTCAGCTGGTGGACGGTGTGTCTGAGGTGCTGTCTAAAGTGAGGATGGTGTCGACTGACAATATGAAGTACAGCGGCGACCTGCTGGCTGTGATGGAGGTCCTGAGGAACAGCACGGAGATCTTCAGAGGCTCAAAGATGAGCCTGAGCAATGCAGATGTGGAGGTACGCAAAACCACAGCGCGCAACGATGATGGAAAATAAGTGTATGTGAGAGAAACACTGATCTAATAACATTGATTTGTTTGACCCACAGAATTACGCTCACACCATCAGTAACTTACTTCATACCAAAAAAGAGAAATAAAGAAGCAGAGAATTCGAGCGCACCCACATGGCAATCTGCAACAGCAGACACCGCCGACACACACACGTCAGCTAACGAATCAGTCATCAGACCATTCAGAGGAAGAACTGAGAGATTCTCTGCGTGTTTTTAGAACATGTTGTTTTAGTACTATTTATACACTATTATAGTATTTATGAATAATTTCAATTAGCTTTTTTATATTTTCAGTTTCTGTTTTAATTAGAGATTGTAGTAACTGTATGTGCTATTGTCAGTTTAATTAGTTTTTGTTTGTTTATTTTAATATTTACATCTATATCAGTATATGTATGTCTATCTATATCAGTGCTGTTTTGCTCTGCTGCAGATGGGCGCAAACATCAAGGAATTCTTCAGTCTGATCGAGAGCTTCATTGACATGATCGGACGTCAGATGAGAGATTTCCAGGACATCTATGAGGTCACCGACAATCTTGGTGAGTGTGAAAGGGGTCAGGAGTACGAGGCAGCAGGTGGATGTGTGAGCGTGTGTTTCTGACTCTGGTTTCTGACCGTCTCTTCAGAGCTCAGCGTCCAGAAGCGTCCGCGTACCATGACCTCTGACGTGACCTTCCCCCTGAAGGGCTGGCGAGGGATGATCGACTGGGTGCGCAACTCAGAAGAGAAAGTCACAGTGTCCCGCAGCGCTCTGAGTCTAGACGTGCCAGGTACACACACACACTCACACACACACACACACTCACACACACAGATGCACACACACACAGATGCACACGCACACACACACACACACACACACACAGACACTCACACTCACACACACACACAGACACATACACTCACACACTTTCGGACGTGTGTTTCCTGAGTATTGAGACTAATGCGGCTCTGAATGTGTGTGTAGATGCTGAGCAGAGCACTGGGTTTGTCACCGGGATCGTTCTCTACAGAAATCTGGCTCCCATCCTGTCCTTCCAGAGGTACAAGAGCTCAAACATTGCTTGCATTCTGCTGACAAACTTCATATGAATGTCCTGATGAAACTCAAACTTGTGACCCTGCAGCACAAAAGCAGTGTTAAGTCGCTGGGGGATATTTGTAGCAATAGCCAACAATATATTGTATGGGTCAAAAGTATTGATTTTTCTTTTATGTCAAAAATCATTAGGATATTAAGTAAAGATCATGTTCCATGAAGATATTTTGTAAATTTCCTACCGTACATATATCAAAACTTAATTTTTGATTAGTAATATGCATTGCTAAGAGCTTCATTTGAACAACTTTAAAGATGATTTTCTCAATATTTATATATTTGTGCACCCTCAGATTCCAGATTTTCAAATATTGTCCTTTCCTAACAAACCATACATCAATGGAAAGCTTATTTATTCAGCTTTCAGATGATGTAGCGTGTGTGTGTGTGTGTGTGTGTGTGTGTGTGTGTGTGTGTGTGTGTGTGTGTGTGTGTGTGTGTGCAGTTAAAGACTATGTAGGAAGTGACATATGACACAGATCAAACTCCCCCTAACCAGACCTTTCACGCCCGTCTCTCTCTCTCTCTCTCTCTATCTGCAGGGCACTGTGAACGAGACCTGCATCGCCTGGGACGAGAGCGAGAGGTGGGTGGAACACTTGTGATTCTGTGTGTGTGTGTGTGTGTGTGTGTGTGTGTGTATGTGTTATCGCAGCTCTAAAGGTCACACACTCTCTCCTGCCCTCGGTACAGTGTGTCATCTCCACACCTCCCTGACAACCACTAATCATATGCAAATGAGTCTCTGCCCCCTTACACACACATCACTTATGACCTCATGAATATTCACAGAACATTCAAAACCTTCAATGGCTCTTTTCAGCATCCACTGCCCACACACACTCACACACACACACACACACACACACACACACACATTTCTGAACAAAGATGGGAACCCTGTTCTCTTTTTTTAAATCAAAGCATTCAGATCTCTGAACTCCATCCATCTATTAGTATCAAAAATTAATATTTGGATATTTTACAAATGTTCATTCAAACAATATTCTATTAGTGTATTTACAGGGAATTTTCTCAGAATGTTCTGGCAAGATTTTCTCAAAATTATGAACAAACGTTCTTCCAGTAACATTATTAGAGTTTGTTCGAAGGTAGTTCAGTCTTTAATATTGTTCTCAGAAATGTTTATACATTGTTCATGGAACATTTTTCTGAAATATTTTATTATTTTTTATATTATATTTTTTTTAAACACTCTTATATGCTACTTGTTTCAGAGAACATTTAAAAGTAAAGTTTACATAAGGTTTGCAGAATGATAAAATTGAACATTCCCTTAATGTTCCCTTTCATGGGAACTTCGAACTGCGTCCTCTAGGTTTCCCCATAGCGACCCCTAGAGGACGCAGTGTCTCGTTCCCTACTCAGGGAACTCACACACTCTACTAATACTAATAGTAATACTAACTATACTAACACAAATAATACACAAAATCTGACAGAAAGGAAAGTAAATAAATAAAAGGCCAGTAATGCCACTAAAAATAATCAAAATGACATTATGCATGATTTATGCATGAGGAATAATTTACTGTCTTTCAGACTAAGATTTCTTTTTTTGTGCAGTTATTTAATGAAAGAACCTTTCAGTTCTTAAAAGAAGCATCTTTTCTTTAGTCTGATTTTAATAAACAGAAGAACCTTTTTCCAATACAAAGAACCTTTATTTTTATTATAAAATCAAAGAAGCATTTGGACAAGATACCATGATAGAAATACGTGCAGTTGCATGTGAAAAACACAACAACTGAGAGCATCACTGTACTGTGGTCTGGAGTGTGTGCGTGTGTGTGCGTGTCTGTGAGTCTGGATGAGCTGAGTGTGTGTGTGCGGGGTTTATTTGACAGTGTATCTAACTCTTATGTGTGTGTAGCGCGTCTCTGCTCGGCTCCTGGTCCGCGCGCGGCTGCAGATCGGTGGCGCGCGACTCCAGCACCGCATGCGTGTGTGACGGACTGTCCACCTTCGCCGTGATCGCAAGACCGAACCCCGATCCGGTAAGAGTCCGATCATCACCGGACTGTCTCTCTCTCTCTGTCTGTGTGTGTGTGTGTGTGTGTGTGTGTGTGTGTGTGTGTGTGTGTGTGTAAATGAAGCGATGCTGCCGTTAACCGAAGAGTGTTTATCACAGCCTCGTTCATCATCGATCATCGGGTGATCGGATCTGATCGTCTTTTAGCGTGAGTTCAATCTTTATCTATCGACGGATTGATTGATAGCTAATAGAGATGATGCGGTGTTGTGAATCTGATGATCGATGATGGATCCGATTCTTTTCATGCACGTATTTGTTCGGTGCTTTAATGCGTTCGTGTGATCGTTGTTTTTGATCTTTTTGGTGCAGAAGCAGTTGCCAAGACAACCGCATCCGCAGCCCCGCGCTGTAATTATCAGCATCAGAGGGGAAAAACAGCCCTGCACTGCAACGCGACGCGTCCAAACACAACGCCTCCGTTTATAATCACATACGCTGTTTGGATGTGTCGCGTCGCGCAGTGCAAGCGGGTTTAAAAGACCTGTTACATGCCTTCAGTGTGTGTGTGTGTGTGTGTGTGTGTGTGTGTGTGTGTGTCTTTTGAGAGGAAATATGATGGTGCGTTTCATTCTGCAAGGGCAAATGAAGGTGGAAAGCAGCGCATAATATAACACACTCACAATGTGGTGTGTGAAGTGTGTTACACTAATAATTTCAGAGGTGAAAATTGTCGACCTGCAGGACACACACACACACACACACACCTGTCGTCGTTTAACTGTGCTAAAGTGGAGCAGCAGTGAAGGAATGTGGAGCGTCTCTCTCACCTTCTCGTCTCCTTCACATCAGCTGCCCTGTTTCTTCCAGTCATTCCATCCAGAGGGAGCTGTGTGTGTGTGTGTGTGTGCATTGACACTAATGCTACCGTGTTTCTTCACAGAACATGGATAAGTCTCTGTTGCCGTCGGTTACGATGATTGTGGGATGCGGAGTGTCGTCCCTCACCCTCCTCCTCCTCCTCATCATCTACGTCTCTGTGTGGAAGTAAGAAACTTATCATAATGCTTGATTTACTGCTTGATTGATATGATTAATTTAATTGATGTGTGGTTTATTAATTGGTTGCATCAAAAAGGTTGCATTGCAAATGTTTTGACGTCATGAACCCATAAATGAGATGTTCACTACCTAACTGTGTATTTTTACATTTATACGTTAAAATAAGTCTAGAAGTATGTGTATTTTGGTTGCACTTTAAGAACGTTTACAGTATTAACTAGCTGCATATTGCTAGCATATTGGCTGATTATTAGTACTTATAAAGCATTTGAATTTGACCTTAAAATAAAGTGTGACCAAAACATAAAATATTATGAACTAAAAAGCCATTAATCTCATCATTAAAGACCAGAATAATACTACAATTGTGTCAAATTCTGTATTGTATCTATTTTGTTAGAATAATTTGGTTTTATTTCTATCTATTTCCATACTAAAATATTTAAATATGGATATATATCTCTAAACTTTTTCTCAGACCCCAATCTGAAAACCCCTGGTTTGGTGATTGAATTTTATTAATTGTTTTTTTTCTCTCTTCTTCTCAGGTACATCCGTTCTGAGCGCTCAGTGATCCTGATCAACTTCTGTCTGTCAATCATCTGCTCCAACGCCCTCATTCTGATCAGTCAGACACAAGCACGCAACAAGGTATAAACCCGAGCCTGAAGCTGACCGTTTGCAGCACACATCAGCTCCGATGACCAACGGCTCACCTCTCGTTCCGTCTGTCTCTCGCAGGTTATGTGTGCCTTGGTGGCAGCGTTCCTGCATTTCTTCTTCCTGTCCTCGTTCTGTTGGGTTCTGACAGAGGCGTGGCAGTCCTATATGGCCGTCACGGGCCGCCTGCGTAACCGCATCATCCGCAAACGCTTCTTGTGTCTGGGATGGGGTGAGTGTGCGCGCTGCTGTTGACAGTGTTGGGGGTAACGCATTATAAGTAACGCGAGTTACTTAATCCGGTTACTTTTTTAAGTAACTAGTAAAGTAACACATTTTATTTTAGAAGGAAATATCTGAGTTACTTTTCAAATAAGTTACTTTGTTTCCATGTATTGAGTGAGAGTTCTGGTGTTGCCGTGGTGACAGAAATCAGGAGTAAGTGCAGAGCGTTGTGTGTGAACATGATCTTACTGTAGTTCTAGACTAAATATCAACATGTGTTTACTCAAAAACAGATTCAGCGTTCCTCAAAATCAATAAAAACAGTCAAATGCAAACTCAGCATATACAGACCTGTAATAATTAAATATGTTAAATAAGACAAATATAATTTATGTATTTAATCCCATTTTATTAACTAATGTCTTTGCTACTGACCTTCGATGATCCAATTCAACCATACTAATAAGCAAAAGAGACACATTTGTGTTTTATTTGTGTTATTGCTGAATAGCGTTGAAATTTCTTCTCCTGCGTCTTATTCTTCATGTGATTAGTTTGAGCTGAGCCCTCTATTGTACAGATGTGAATTTACATTTCCTTCAGCCTGAGGCGCATTCATTTCACCTTTGGATGAAAGGGCTTTTACATTTGTAAAAGAAGAACTTTTAATATTAAAAACAAACAAGCAAGCCCCGCCCAGATTTAAAAAGTAACTAAGTAACATAATTAGTTACTTTTTTAGGGAGGAACGCAATATTGTAATACATTACTTCTTTCCCCAACACTGGTTGTTAATTCTGGAGAGTGTCGCTTGACTTGTGTGATGGGATGTTTAACTCTCTCTGGATTCTCTCTCAGGTCTGCCCGCTTTAGTCGTCGCCATTTCGGTCGGCTTCACCAAAGCCAAAGGTTACGGCACCGTCAACTAGTGAGTATTTCCCATCTTGTTTCCCATCTTTCTCTTTCCATCTGTGTCTTTGTGAGTTTAACACTGGTGTTTCTTCTTCTTTCTGCGCAGCTGTTGGTTGTCTCTTGAAGGCGGACTCTTGTACTCATTTGTGGGTCCGGCTGCTGCTGTCGTTCTGGTGAGGAGCCGCTCTTGGACACTGCATGATCGACAGCATGTGCAGTGTTGAGCCTTCACTGACGTCTCTTTGTGTGTTTTCAGGTCAACATGGTGATTGGAATTCTGGTTTTCAACAAGCTTGTGTCCAAGGACGGCATCACAGATGTTAAGCTGAAAGAGAGGGCTGGGTAAGAAATACTGTACACACCCAATTAAACGCCAGTCACATTGAAGAGTGTGGAGCAAGTTGTATTAAATGCACTGTCCTGCAGGGCGTCGCTGTGGAGCTCCTGTGTGGTTCTCCCTCTTCTCGCGCTGACGTGGATGTCTGCCGTGTTGGCCATCACGGACCGCCGCTCCGCACTGTTCCAGATCCTCTTCGCTGTCTTCGATTCTCTGGAGGGATTCATCATTGTCATGGTGCACTGCATCCTGCGCAGAGAGGTCAGTACATTCACAATCGAAGCACGTGTGCGTTTAACGTGTCTTTGAGTGTGCTAGAGCTCATAAATGTGTGTTTTTCAGGTTCAAGATGCGGTGAAATGCCGTGTGGTGGACCGCAAAGATGACGGGAATGGCGATTCTGGCAGCTCCCTGCAGAACGGCCACACGCAGCTCGTGGTGAGTCTAAATGCAAGTATTCTCATGCATTTTACATTTTAACAACGGCATTTATAAATCAAATTTATTTTTTCCTGTGTGCAGTCTGACTTTGAGAAGGACGCCGACTCAAACCGACCAGGTGAGCATATAAACAAAAGATCGCCGCATTCATATTACCATAGAGCGGAGGTGTCCAAACCTGTTCCTGGAGAGTTTAGCTACAACCATAATTAAATACAGCTGAATCAGCTAATCAAGGTTTTCAGGATTACTAGAAACTAGAAGCTAAACTATGCAGGACATTGGCCCTCCAGGAGCAGGATTGGACACCCCTGCCATTAGGCATTAAATTTGACGTGTTCTTATGTTTAGTAATAAGAAACTAGAGGGGCTTATCCAAGGCTTATCCATGCCTCATGATCTGACCTGCCTCTTTGCCTCCCTTCAGGTGGAATGAAGAGCTCCTCCGAGGAGAAGATGCCCCCTCCACAGATGCCCCTGCCCCTCGGCCCAAACTTCCACACCCTTCCATCCAACCCCAGCAGAAAGAGCCACATTCCCCCCGTCCCCGAGTACTCCAGCCACACGCTCACCCTGCGGAGAGAGAAAGGTCACGGAGTCGACCTGTCCTGTGGCAAACCTGTGTACGTGTGTGACAGTGAGCTCTTCAAGCAGCTGGATGTCGATCTGGCCCTCGCTCAGGCCGAGAGCGTCTGTTCGGATGGCAGCGGTTATGTGCTCCTGCCCAACACCACCTCCACCCTTCGTGCCAAACCCAAGGATGACTCCAGCCGCTCCAGCAAATACAACATCAGCACCGAGCTCCCGCAGGCCCGTCTCATGCATCTGAGCGGAACCTTCGCCGAACCACAAGCTGCCTACGCCGTCAAGACTCTCCCCGCCGACCGCGTCAGTGTATCGTATTCAGAGCGAGACTCGCCCATTCAGAACATCCACAACATCTCCAGCGAGAGTCACATGACCAGCAGTCTGGGCGACACCTTCGACTCCATGAACTCCATGATGTCCAAGAGCGAAACCATCTCCACCTTGTCCATGAGTTCTTTGGAAGTCAGCGAGGGGGTAAGAAACGACATTTACTCTTTGTTGAACGCTGCATCTGATGAATTACGCAATGTATGTGATACTAAAGTTTGCTGTCGCTCTTTCTGTTTAACTCTCACAGAGGCAGAAATCTCGTTACGCAGAACTGGATTTTGAGGTAATTACAGTTTTCCACTGTAGAGATACATGAATTTAAATCAATAACAGTGCAGCGTTAACCGTTCCCTTCTCTATCATGTAGAAAATCATGCACACACGGAAACGCCATCAGAACATGTTCCAGGACCACAATAGGAAGATGCATCACGCTGAGAAGGACAGGGAGTCACCGGCATCCGACAGCAAGGTGAGCCGCCAAACTAGACGCTCATGTGTGGAACTGATCAGAGCAGCCATAATTTATCATCCCCGCTTACTCTCGTTGTTCGGTCTTTAGAGTAATGCTCTCTTCTCTCTACAGTCCGTCAGATGGAGCGTTTCCTCCGCTGGAAGCGACAAGACAAACCACAGCGTAAGTGTCTCGATCTTTCGACTGCATGTGAAGGACGTTTTCTCATTCCCAACTGCAGGGTCTCTAACTCTGTTCCCGATGTGTCTTTCCAGGATAAGCAGCAGGGAGCAATGGATCGGTCCTGGGAGAGCATGAGCAGGTCACAGGTGTCTCCTCCTGCCTGGGTCCGGAAGGACATGGAGCCGCTGCAGGCGTCTCCTCCGGATCTCCAGGGCGTGGAATGGGAGAAGGCCGGAGCGACCATCCCTCTGGTGGGCCAAGATATCATCGACCTGCAGACAGAGGTGTGAGGGCACAGCGTTTAACCCTGAACACCTCGGTCTGCTTTTGATTTGGGAAAGAGAGCGGAAATGAAGGGATGAGCATGCAGAGGGCAGAAGGTAGAGAAGAACCCGAGAGGGGAGCGCTGTACCCGTCTGTCATTTGAATATGTGTCTCTCCGGCTTCAGAAGTAGCTCTCAGCTCAAGATGACACTGACCTCAGTCATTAGAAGGTGTCTGAACAGGGAGAAAGGTTTTCCGAACTCCATGCGAGGAGAGATTCCTGGTTGGTTCATCGAGAGCTCTTCCCAACACGCTTCCATCTGGTCCAGGAGGTGGTGTGGACGCCCGCCTGTGCCCTTTCATTTTTCCGCAATTCCGTTTTGGAATGGGAGAATCTTCCCACAGGAGGGTCGAACGCTTTCTTGGCTGCTCGAGATTGGCCCTTTGCGGCCCCTTCCAGAGCGTTCTCTTCGGTCAAGAGGACGACGTCTCCCTTGAGCCTCTAGGGGTTGCTAGCTGTGCCAAATGGACACAGATGAACTGCCGTCGCTGTGGTCTTTGTTTTTAGCGCTTTGCGTGAAGCATTTCTGGACGCTTCCATCAAACTTTGGGGAAATAATTGTACTGAAAACTTGACTATAAAGAGCTGAGCATTTACTTTCAATGATTCCTCTGTTGTTATTGTAACAAGTTATTATTATGAATGTTATTTCTTTGTTCTTATGATCATGTTATGATTTTGATGATCATGTTTCTCCTCTTGTCTTCATACCTGTGTTCATCGAGGTTTATTTTTAAGTACTGTATGAAACCGTCTGTTCATTCCCGAAACAGCAGCAGGACGAACTATCCCAGCATGAGCAGCTGATACTCTCAGCATTCTGGGTAATGTAGTTGGAGCAGCAGTGACTGTGTAGCCTTGGACTCTTTGAGGACGAGCTGTTGTTTCCTCCTCCACTCCATTGGATCAGACCACTGTGTTCCCTCCATTCCCACCAGCGGCTCTTTCTACGGCCTTTTGAACGAAGCCCCAGCACACGTTATGGGCTCCTGCCCACCTGTGAACTTCCGCAGTGCCGGCGGGAGATATTCGCAGTGCAGTATTTATGCCAAACAATAGACTGGCATCAGTGCAATATGAGGACAGATGCTTGATGCCCAAGCAGGACTGACATTAGAATCTTGGCAAGATTTTGTTAACCATTTTCAGAGTTTTATATCATCTTTATAGAGCATTTAGAAACCTTTATGACAACACTGTTCACGGACTATATTAGCTATTAAACGAGAAGGACAAAACAAGACGTTGTGTCTTGCTGCTAAAAGAATGTTCAGGAAAGAAAAATATGATATAGTAATAGCCTAGAGATATATCTGACTGTGCTTCAGGAAAATGCCCTAGAGTTTTTTACTTGATTCCTCCATATTGTTGAGACACTGAACCCTCGGTCGTCTGTACGGTCTCTTGTTTTATGAACCTGTTTGTCTCTGTGTGTATGCCGATATCCTTCCTCGCGTCTCTACGTTCATTTGAGGTTCCCGATGTCTGTCTGAATCTCCAGCACCAGAGTCTCTGTGTATTTCACTTCCCCTTGTGATTGTACAGTTTTAAGAACAATAGGCGAAGGTGTCTCGTTTCTAATAAAATAAAAGAACTAAACATTACAGTGTCTGTTCTTTACTTTCCTGAATGAAAATCATGTGTGCACTACTAGCAGCACCAAACAGAGCTGAAAATTAATAACTGTTGGGTTTCCTGAACACTCCCCCTCCACCTGTCATTGGTCAGTCAAACATTTCAGTCCCGCCCCAAACTCACATGATTGGTCGAGTCAGAAGTTGAGATACTGGGCATCTGAAACAAACAGATCAATGTTCTGATAGCATCAAACTACCATTGACTGACTCTGAACATGAAACTGACACCCCAAACGACACATACTACAGCTTTAATGACAGTAGTTTAGGGAAAATAAGTAAAATGTCTTGTTTTCTTGCCTAATGTCTTTTTATGAGTAAATTTAAATTATCATCATCAATATCAAAATAGTTTCCAATTATTTTCCCTAAAAGGCCTGTTTCCATTTGGTCTATTTATGTGCAAAACTTTACACAGTAGCAGAATAAAACAAATGACTAACCTATCTATAATTTGGTCATTAGCATTAGGCTCTTTCTTTCAGGAAATGAGTCTGTTTGGACACAGCAGACATATTCAGCTTATTACAGATAAAACAAAATTTCCTTTGTTTACAGGATCTCTATTAATATAAGATAATGAAACCCGACCTGAACTGCTGGACATCGTCAAGACTCATTACGTCAATCGCATTTAATGATAAAACAGGCTAAGGTGTTCTGAGTGGTTGCTATGCAATTGCTAGGGCGTTCTGAGTAGTTGGTATTGCTAGAGTGTTCTTGTTGCATGCTATAGTTGCTAAGGTGTTCTAAGTGGTTGCTATGCAGTTGCTAGGGTGTTCTGAGTGGTTGCTATATGTTTGCCAGGCAGAAGGCAGAAATAAAGATACACCATATGAATGATTACAGAATTTTCATTTTCATTCATGAAGTATTCCTGTAATGATAGTGAAGTGATTATGATTATGAAGGTTTTGATGATGATGGTGATCTATTCTTCTCATCTATCACCCTCTCCATATGCTTCCCCTCACCGCTCATTTTCGTCCCTTTGTTTGAGTCAAAGCTCATGTGTGTCATGCATTTAGTCAGTGGCATTTAGAGTGCGACCCATAATGCACTGCGTCTGCTCTCATGTCGGAGAGGGCTGGATGTAAATGCCGAATGCTCTCGGTGCGACGGGAGTAATTGTTTGCAGGGCTGTTATTTCATTCCTCATGATGGTATGAATGTGCCACTCAAAGCTTTGTGTGGGTTTTTGTTTTGTTTCTCTCAAGCCAAGAGAAGGTAATTGCACTGTTGAATATTGTGAGTCACATGATGGCGCTGGCGTGAATGAGAAAGTGGGCGCTCGGGAATTACAGCTGCGCTCCTGCGTCACGGCGAAATGCCAGTGGACTTGAGAGTGCAGTTCAGCTCCGCGGGGAACAGCTCTCAGCATCTGGGGACTCAACCCAAACTACTCAAGCTCACTGTGGTCTGTTAGAGTGCTGTTCTTTCACACACTTCAGCTGATAAAGAACACTACCCTCATATTCATCTATGTTCAGTTAGTGCTGTTCTTTAAGTCACTCATCACTAGTACTAGAGCTGCTAGTCATGTGCTGAAACTTTGAGCAGTAAAGATTCAGTTCAGCATGTGTATCAGAACACCCTAGCAACAACATGCCAGTCATCCACAACACCCTAGCAACCACAGAGCAACTACTCGGAACACCCTAGTAACAACATGCCAAACACCCTAGCAACCACAGAGCAACTGCTCAGACGGAACACCCTAGCAACAACATGCCAAACACCCTAGCAACCACAGAACAACTACTCAAAACACCCTAGCAACATCTCAACTGTACACAACACCCTAGCAACTACAGAGCAACCATTCAGAACACTCTAGCAACAACACGCCAAGCATCCACAACACCCTAGCAACCACTCAGAACACACTAGAAACAACATGCCAATCATCCAAAACACCCTAGCAACCACAGAGCAACTACTCAAAACATCTTAGCAACATATCAACTATACATAACACCCTAGCAACCACAGCGCAACTACTCGGAGCACCCTAGCAACAACACGCCAGTCATCCACAACACCCTAGCAACCACTCAGAACACACTAGAAACAACATGCCAATCATCCAAAACACCCTAGCAACCACAGAGCAACTACTCAAAACATCTTAGCAACATATCAACTATACATAACACCCTAGCAACCACAGCGCAACTACTCGGAGCACCCTAGCAACAACACGCCAGTCATCCACAACACCCTAGCAACCACTCAGAACACACTAGAAACAACATGCCAATCATCCACAATACCCTAGCAACCACAGAACAACTACTCAGAACACCCTAGCAACATATCAACTATACACAACACCCTAGCAACCACAGAGCAACTACTCGGAACACCCTAGCAACAACATACCAAACATCCACAACACCCTAGCAACCACAGAGCAACTACTCAGTCGGAACACCCTAGCAACAACATGCCAAACACCCTAGCAACCACAGAACAACTACTCAAAACACCCTAGCAACATCTCAACTGTACACAACACCCTAGCAACTACAGAGCAACCATTCAGAACACTCTAGCAACAACACGCCAAGCATCCACAACACCCTAGCAACCACTCAGAACACACTAGAAACAACATGCCAATCATCCAAAACACCCTAGCAACCACAGAGCAACTACTCAAAACATCTTAGCAACATATCAACTATACATAACACCCTAGCAACCACAGCGCAACTACTCGGAGCACCCTAGCAACAACACGCCAGTCATCCACAACACCCTAGCAACCACTCAGAACACACTAGAAACAACATGCCAATCATCCACAATACCCTAGCAACCACAGAACAACTACTCAGAACACCCTAGCAACATATCAACTATACACAACACCCTAGCAACCACAGTGCAACTATTCAAAACTCCCTAGCAACAACATGCCAAACATCCACAACACCCTAGCAAACATAGAACAACTACTCTGAACACCCTAGCAACAACCACCAGTCATCCACAACACCCTAGAAACCACTCGGAACACCCTAGAAACAGCATACCAATCATCCACAATACCCTAGTAACCACAGAGCAACTACTCACAACACCCTAGCAACATATCAACTATACACAACACCCTAGCAACCACAGAGAAACTATTCAGAACACCCTATCAACAACATGCCAAACATCCACAACACCCTAACAACCACAGAGCAACTGCTCAGAACACGCTAGCAACAACATGTCAATGATCCACAACACCCTAGAAACCACTCGGAACACCCTAGAAACAGCATACCAATCATCCACAATACCCTAGTAACCACAGATCAACTACTCACAACACCCTAGCAACCACAGAGAAACTATTCAGAACACCCTATCAACAACATGCCAAACATCCACAACACCCTAGCAACCACAGAGCAACTGCTCAGAACATGCTAGCAACAACATGTCAATCATCCAAAACACCCTAGCAACCACAGAGCAACTACTCAGAACACCCTAGCAACATATCAACTATACACAACACCCTAGCAACCACAGAGCAACTACTCGGAACACCCTAGTAACAACATGCCAAACACCCTAGCAACCACAGAGCAACTGCTCAGAACAACCTTGCAAAATGTCAACTATACACAACACCCTAGCAACCACAGAGCAACTCCTCGGAACACCCTAGCAACATATCAACTATACACAACACCCTAGCAACCACAGAGCAACTACTCAAAACACCCTAGCAACAACACGCCAATTATCCACAACACCCTAGCAACCACAGAGCAACTCTTTGGAACACCCTAGCAACATTTCAACTATGCACAACACCCTAGCAACCACATAGCAACTGCATAGCCACTACTCGGGACACCCTAGCAACCACCAGAACACTCTAGCAGCAGTGTAGTAACCACAAAGAATACTCTTGACCAGGAGCGGCTCTAGGGTGAGTGGATATCCGGGGCTTGGCCCAGAGACATCCATGCATGTGTCAGAATACACGGGATATACTTCAAATCAAATATGTTTAAAAGTTACATTGGCCAAGTGGCTTTAGTATTTGAAAGAGCCAAGTATAATTAAACACGCAGGCTCTATACACATTTTTAAGGAGCTTTTGTATATGCATTTATACTGCACTTACAAATTGCATAAATAATGTTATGAGATTAATGTTTTAAATATACAATTTGGAATATAGAAATATTAAATAGAATAATACCTTTAAAATATTAAACTAAAATTGCCAGTAGGTGGCAGCAAGCCACTGTCTTAATGAGTTGTAGAGTCATTTATTCAACGAAATGCCGCTGTGTGTCGCTGCAGAAACGTACAACTTTGTTTGGAACCATTTTCGTTAGGGAAATGGGGTAAAATAGACAATATTGTCTCTACAATTTAATTCACTTAATATTAACTTCTTGTTTGTTGAATTGTTGCCCTGACACTAAGAAAAGTCTGCCACAGACCGTGCAAACCAAACCGTTCATATAATCGCTCTAAATGCATGTGTGTGTTCTACAGGAAGGCTGCACTACTATGATTAAAAATCTATATTTGTTGTTTCACAGTGACAGTGCACAGTAACTAATACCCCATTTGACAGATCGGTATTATAGCAATAATTATACAGTAAGTTACAGATAGGCAGTGTTGGGAAGGTTACTTTGGAAATGTAATAGGTTGCAGATTACAAGTTACCCTACTTTAAATGTAATAAGTAGTGTAACTTTTCAATTACTTTATTCAAGTAATTAAAATTGATTACATTTGATTACTTTTTGATTACTTTTCTAAATTTCTAATGTTTTCAACTGTTAATCATTTTCAGACATGTAAACCAGGCAGGGTTAAACTTACAATGTAACTAGTTACTCCCCAACACTGCAGGTAGGCCATTGGGCGTTTTTTTTTTTTTTATCCACAAGTTTCCTACGCCCCATGAGGCCTTGCGTCAAAAGTGGGAGTATCTTCCAGTTCGAAGTAAACAAGCGGGACGTGACACAGTGCGTTCCAAACGGGATATATCGCCCTCTGAAGGGCACTTTGGAGTGAAAGCAATCATGGCCGCCATGTTGAAGGGTCGTTACAAACCGAAGTGCTCAAAACTGGCCTCTTCAAAGGGCCCTTCGGAAGGATTTCGAAGGGTACAACTGATGGACACTTCGGGCTCCCATGATCCTTTGCGTCACACCCTGCGTTCCATTCGGAAGGGCTCATCCCTATGCCCTAATCCCTTAAAAGGGTTTACCCTCCGGAGTGAGAGCTTCGAAGTGATTAGGGCATAGGGATGTTTTGGCACTAGAGAGAGTGCTAAAGCTACCCATAGTCGTATTTTTAATGGAAAAATTCTAAGAAATTATGATTCTTTCTACATGTGATGTAGACCTAAACTGTCTGTGACTGCAAATAAACAGAATCAGACGCGACTGATTAAGTAGGCTATGTGTGAATACTCTAGACAACTCCATAGCAACCACTCAGAACACCATAGCAACTACTCAGGACACCCTAGCAACAACATAACCACCAAAAACACCCTAGCAACCACCAGACAACCTAGCAACAACACAGCAAACACCAAGAATACTCTAGACAACTGCATAGTAACTACGCGGAACATCTTAGCAACAGCATAGCAACCACATAGCAACTTCTCAGAACAACATAACAACTGCATAGCAACTACTCAGAACACGCTAGCAACAATATAGCAACTACTAAGAACACCCAGGCAACAACATAAATGCCAAGAACACCTTAGAAACGGCATAGCAACTTCTCTGAATACCTTAGAAACTGCATAGCAACTACTCAGAACACCCAAACAACATAGCAACCACCAACAATACTCTAGACAATTGCATAGCAACCACTCAGAACCACTCAGTGCTGGAGCTGGAACCCTCTCTCTCCTCAGGTGTGGAACTGTCCTCTCCAGCCATCGTCACCATGGCAACATAAAGCACCCAGCCTCTTCTCTGCAGCCGGTTACTATGGTAACATGATGGGCCTCAGGAGCATCGACTGGTTCGGTGGCTCTCAGCTACTGCTGTTCATCATCTCAGCTGATCATGTGTGTGTGTGTGTGAGAGAGAGAGAGAGAGCGAGGTCAGTCAGTCAGAATGGTCACTATCTCGACCGTCAGATTTCTCAGATGTTGCTCTTTTATAACTCTCTAGAGCAGTGGTCACCAACCTTTTTAGGCCCAAGATCCCTGACCTCGGCCTTTCTGAAATTGGCGACCACTGCTCTAGAGTCTTAACTTTATTCCTAACGGTGCTCAGATGTTCCTCCACAGACTCCTCGGAAGGAATAAAACTAGAGTCTAGAGCTGAAGAATGAACGTGGAGCAGCTCAGATCCTCTCATGAGCTCACGTCACAGTTTGAGATATTGTTGAGATCTCTTCTGGAACTCTATCGGGAGAAAACCAGCTCACAGGGAAAGCTCTGCAGGGTTCTCTCAAAGTTATGAACAAACGCTTTTCCACTAACATTCATAGAACGTTCATTCAATGATACTGTACTCAACACTGGCGGGGGTAACGAATTACAAGTAACGCGAGTTACGTAATCAGGTTACTTTTTTCAAGTAACTAGTAAAGTAATGTATTACTTTTTAATTTACAAGAGAATATCTGAGTTACTTTTTCAAATAAGTAACGCAAGTTACTTTTTTCCCCAA
>NW_015536583.1:134236-141378 GCF_001515605.1 Sinocyclocheilus anshuiensis
CTGACTTTAGGTGTTATTTATTTATTTGCTACATAAAACATCTGCACGAAACAAAAACAGCAGGTCTGAATGAGACGCACTCTCTGACAGCAGGTGGCGCCTATGAACAGGGTTGCCAGGTTTTCGCAATAAAACTAGTCCAATCGCGTTTTGAGGGGTTCCCCTGTAAAAATCACATTCCGGGGGTAAAATACACGTTTTTCGGCGGGGATCTTCCAGTAAAATTCACATTCCAGGGGATAAATATCATGTTATTGGGGTCGCTTCAACCCGCGGACATGAACAACAACCCGCGGCAACAGTGTTAAAGTAACATTAGCCCAATTCCGCAGGAAAACCGCGGACTTGGCAACACTGCTTATGAACCGACCGCAATATAGCGTTTCCTTGGTTACCGCTGTAAACCAAGCAGAGCCGCGCTTTATACGGAGAAGAAAATGCCATTGCCATCGAAACTTTTCTCAAGACAGTTCCCTTCAGTGATGCATTAATATAACCCCAGAAATGTAATGCATTTTTGTTCTTATTTTACTGTTATTTTCGGGATCTACTGGGACAGTGATAAAGATCTACCAGTCGATCACGATCGACGGATTGGCGACCACTGCTCTAGAGTCTTAACTTTATTCCTAACGGTGCTCAGATGTTCCTCCACAGACTCCTCGGAAGGAATAAAACTAGAGTCTAGAGCTGAAGAATGAACGTGGAGCAGCTCAGATCCTCTCATGAGCTCACGTCACAGTTTGAGATATTGTTGAGATCTCTTCTGGAACTCTATCGGGAGAAAACCAGCTCACAGGGAAAGCTCTGCAGGGTTCTCTCAAAGTTATGAACAAACGCTTTTCCACTAACATTCATAGAACGTTCATTCAATGATACTGTACTCAACACTGGCGGGGGTAACGAATTACAAGTAACGCGAGTTACGTAATCAGGTTACTTTTTTCAAGTAACTAGTAAAGTAATGTATTACTTTTTAATTTAGAAGGGAATATCTGAGTTACTTTTTCAAATAAGTAACATAGTTACTTTGTTTCCATGTGTTGAGTGACAGCTCTGGTGTTGCCACGGTGACAGAAATCAGGAGTCAGTGCAGAGCGTTGTGTGTGAACATGATCTTACTGTAGTTCTAGACTAAATATCAACATGTGTTTACTCAAAAACAGATTCAGTGTTCCTCAAAATCAATACAAACAGTCAAATGCAAACTCAGAATATGACGCAAATTTGCAATAATTAAATATGTTAAATAAGACAAATATCATTTATGCATTTAATCCCATTTTATTAACCAGCGTCTTTACTGTTGACCTTCAATTATCTAATTCAACCGTAATAATAAGCGAAAACTCCTGCGTCTTATTCTTCATGCAATCCAGGGGTGTGTTTTTCAAAAGCAACATTAGCTAACTATGGTCATAAGTTCCATTGAACTCTATTAGTAACAACGGAACTCGTGACCATAGCTACTTTTGGGAAATGCGCCCCAGAACAGCAGCAGCTGAAAGGTTTGTTTGAGCGGCGCCCTCTACTGTACAGACGTGAATCCACATTTCCCTCAGCCTGTGAGGCGTATGCATTTCACTTTTAGCTTGAAAAGGCTTTTACGTTTGCCAGAAATGTAACTTTTTAGTTTAAAAACAAACAAGCAAGCCCAGCCCAGATGAGAAAAAGTAACGCAAAAGTAACGTAGTGCATTACTAGCCATAAAAACTAACTAAAACTGTGTCCCAAATGACGCACTATGCACTTATGCACTATGTACTTCACCATGTAGTGAAGGAATATTGTCATTAATAATCCCCCTTTGCGACGTAATTAAAGCTGCGACAGTCGAGTGCATGAAGTGTCCAACATTCCACACTTCGTTTTTTCGGTTGCTGTTTATTGACGGTTTCAATGGCAATAACATAAACAAACGTTACTGCACATGCACGCTTGTGTGGACCAAACTTAACTTCCAGTGGACTTCCACAAAGAATCAATAAGAACAGCAAAGTCCTTCTAGAGTACATTATTTCTGATAACAAGCTAAATATATTTGCTGCGTAAATCAGACAGGCTTATTGAAAATGCAAATTAATTCTCTGCCAGCAGGAGGCGCTTTTGGAGCGGCAGAGATAGAGGTTTTCCCGGTAAGTTAACTCTGGGCCAGGTGCATGCGCCCTATTAAACCGTCTATAACTCAAAACGTTGTAGAATAGTGCATAAGTACGCGATTTGGGGCGCACCTAAAGTAATTCATTTAGCTACTTTTTTAGGGAGCAACAACATATTGTAACGCATTACTGGCAAAACATTAGCGCAAAAAAAAAAATCCTGAAACATTTTAGTTAGACGTTCATTTAACTTTTTTTTTTATGTTACTACTGACTAGTTTCAGGTGTCTCAGAGAACAGTCAAAAGCAACATTCCCACAGTGTTTGCCAAAGGGAACGTTCTCGTGATGTTTTCCACACAAACATTTTTAGAACGTTCTGAGAAAATTCAGAAATAATGATTATAACATTATATTACAGTTTTTCTCAGTGGCTTTGGTGCATTTCTCAGATCAGAAATGAAATTCTCAAAACTACTTGTTCAATCTGGAATCCTATCCAGTCTCTTTCAATCAATATCCCACATACCACATAGTAATGTGTAAATGTGTTCTTTTGAAATGGATATATGACATACATAAGCATATGGCACACTGTTCAGTACAGTAACTGTCATCCAAACTGTTGCCATAGGTTACATCAGGGGAAACTAACATAGTGCACTGTTATACAGTGAACAATGACACGAAGACTTTTCATTCTGATGGCACTGATATGTTCATTGACATAAATACTTGCTTTTGAGAGACGAACTAAAGATTTTGAGTAAGTTCCAGGCTTTGCAGGTAATCCATTGTGTGGTGCTGTTTGTATGAATTGTTTTGAGAAATGCACATACTTCTTTGCAAATATTAAGGATGATTCGAGAAATGCACCAAAGCGACTGAGAAAAACTGTAATAATGATTATAGGGTGTTGCTATGCGGTTACTAGGGTACTTGGGGTGGTTGCTAAGGTGTTGCTAGGGTACTGAGGGTGGTTGCTAGGTTGGTTTGGCTAGTTGCTAGAGTGTTGCTATGAAGATAGATAGATAGATAGATAGATAGATAGTCTATGGGACTTACATTGACGGAGTTACATTACATTGGGATTTATAATTTTATAATATTATAAAATATTATAATAACCTAACGGGAACCTTCACAGGTCATATTATATTAGCTGGGAACATCTGAGGTGTGCATCTGGAAACTCGTAAACTCCTGAAACTCTCATGCATCTCGAGTCCAGTCATGCTCTTACTCACTGTGATCCCCGCACACTGTCAGTCAGGGACTCTTGCCGTCTCCTTTCACTAAGTGCTCTTTTTGAGGTTCTGATAGGAGAGGAATCATCTGTTCTCAGGTGGGACGTGTCCCTCGGTTCATCCCCATCATATGTGCATCTGCACACTCACCTTTAGCGAACATGCTTTTATGTGCAGACTGATGTTGGACTCTCAGAATGACCTCAGCCTGCCGTCGCTCTGCAGATGAGGGTTGCCAGGAAACCATCTCCACTGGCAACAGCAGAAGAAAAGAGAACATATGATTGGAGGACAGCGAAGCGCCGGAAGCCCATATAAAGCCGCCGGATGCTCTCCGAGTTCAGCTCCTGTTATTCACAGGTTACGCTTCATGAAATGTGTCCCAATCCAGTCTGTGATGTTTGATTGCTGACAGTTAGTGCTGTGCACTGGATCAGTCTGGAGCAGGACGGACTATAAAGAGAACGTTCAACTCCTGTCGTCATTTACTCACCTTCATCTCGTTTCTTTCTTCTTCTGAACGCAAAAGAAGATGTTTTGAAGAATGTCTGAGACGTCTATAGTCGTTTTCATATAGCAGTAGCTGCCAGCAACTGTTTGTTTCCCGGCATTCTCCAAAATATCTCATAACTCATGAGGAAATGATGACAGGGTTTACATTTGAGGGTAACTGTAGGCTTTAGCTGAGTTCCTCAGATGCATCATGAGGAGAAGTCTGTAAATGTGCATGTGTCTCTCAGAGGACAGTGCTGGGTCTGTGTTTTGTTGGAAACACTGCCCTCTCCTGACCGCTTCACACACTAACGCTGCTCTTTTCTGAGGATGAGAAAGCACAGACTGAATATGTTATAGGAACTGCAAGCACTAAATGCATGACATTAACATTCATTCTGACATTTCTACACTGCAAAGACATAGTTTCTTGTTTTTCAGTTCAAATATCTAAACATGCTTAACTCGACATAGATTTGCTGGAGATGCACAGTGACTTAAGATATGAAGTCTTGTTTTCTGAAAAAATGTTTTAGAATTAAGCAAATGTGTCTAAATATCTGCTAAAGAGGACAGAAAAGTAATCGTGTTTTCTCAGGCAGATTGTTTTTCTTGTTTACTCAATTTTCTTCATGGACTTCATATCTTAAGTCATATTGCTTCTCTGATAAATATATCTTTATTTAAGAGAGTTTAGTTATTTCTGAACTGGAAAACAAGACAAAAATCATTTCCGCAGTGTATTTGGACTTTTCAGATGCTGCTACATGCTAGAAAAAAATGTCAAAGTTGTAAATAAAGATTAATTTATATGCTATTTTCTACTACTTTTTAGAATTAACATTGAATTATATGTGTTACTTGCTGTTTCTTTGTAAAAAAAAAAAAAAAAAGTAAGGAAGGAAACTATATTCACTCAGAAGTTTCTAGTAAATTTCACAAATAATTAAAGTGCATGTCCATACAGTAAGATGTGACCCATCACAAGCGTCAGAGAATAGAATAGAATAGAGTAGAATAGAATTGTAGCTCTCTCCTAGCTAACACAGAACATTCTCATATTTTCATTTAGTGCTGCCCTTCAGAAGCTACAGAAGATACTTGCATGTTTCCCAGAAGACAAAATAAGTTAAATTTACCCTGATCTTCAAATTCTAAAAGTTTTCACCCCCGGCTCTTAATGCATCGTGTTTCCTTCTGGAGCATCAGAGAGCGTCTGAAGCTTCTGTAATAGTTGTGTTCGAGTCCCTCAGTTGTCCTCAGTGTGAAAAGATGCATCTCAAAATCGTACAGTCACTGCTGGAAAGGGTTCAAATATGCAGAAGATGCTGGAAAACTGAAGATTGTGCAGGAGCTGGGGGATTTTTCTGAAGAACAGCAGACAGTTTAACTGTTCAGAACAAACAAGGGACTCATGAACAACTATCACTAAACTAAAAACAGTCGTGGATCATCCAGGTAACAACACAGTATTAAGATTCAAGGGGATGTAAACTTTTGAACGGGCCATTTTTATAAATTCAACTATTCATTTCTCTTGTGGACTATATGTGAACTTCTTTTATATGAAATATCTTATTCAGGTCAGTACTAAATAAACAACAACATGCATTTTGTATGATCCTCTCTTATTTTGGTAAAATAATTAACATTTTGCAGATTCTGAAAGAGGGATGTAAACTTTTGACCTAAACTGTATGTATATATTATATATATATAATAGTGCCGTCAAACGATTAATCGCATTCAAAATAAAAGTTTTTATTTACATAATATATCTTGTGTGTACTGTGTATATTTATTATGTATATATACAGTACACACTCATACAGTATACATTCTGAAAATATTTACATGTATATATTAATATGCATAAAATTTATATTATATATAAATATATTAAATATATAAACGTAACATATTTGTCTTAAATATATACATGCATGTGTGTGTATTTATAAATACATAATAAATATACATAGTATACATACATATACATATATATTAATGTGTGTGTGTGTGTGTGTGTGTTCAATATTGCGCAATGACATCACAATGTTATTTAACAACTTTTATCAACAGATAGTCCTGCCTTTATCAACTTTCCCTGAAAATGAGTTGCCAAAGCCATGTATTATATCAGATTCAAAATAGTCTAGAAAATCTGAAAAAATATAAACAAATTTGTTGCGGAATGCTGAACACTTTTAGGCCTTCAATTTATAATTAATTAATAATTAATAAGAAATGAATAAATACAGCTGTGTCCAACTGTACTGCTCTTATGATGTAAATCATAATAATATTCCTGAGTAATTTCACACATTCCAGCTGTCCTGCTACACTGGCTTCCTGCACTACATTCACAGATAGACGTATGCATGTGAAAAGAAGTGATTTCACACTGAATCCTATGAATAACCCTCTCGAAGACACGACTGATGAGACTACAGAGGAGTCCTGCTCAATATGACATCTTTGCCAAGTTATTCAGTGCTTGCATTGCACAAGACTGTATTTTAAAACACGAGACACGGTGCATAACTTTGGCTGCACCACGTTAAAATGATGAATCAATCAGGAAATACATATTTCTGAATATCATGCGTATGTGCTTAGAGCTGATTCATGCGTGCATCCGTGTGCATTCACAAACACATCATATCACAAACTACGACCTTTTGTACTGAGTGCCAGAAACTTATTTACATTTGACAGAAGCTTTTATCCTTACAAATGAGGACAACAGAAGCAATCAAAACCAAGAAAAGAGCAACGCAAGAAAGCTAGAGTTACAGGCCTTGTTTAAAGAAAACAAGCAGTTAGAAAACCAATAGAGAGAGCACGTGTTAGAGGTTTTTTTT
Source organism: Sinocyclocheilus anshuiensis (assembly GCF_001515605.1). NCBI lineage: Eukaryota > Metazoa > Chordata > Actinopteri > Cypriniformes > Cyprinidae > Sinocyclocheilus > Sinocyclocheilus anshuiensis. Next base: position 140,938 of record NW_015536583.1, read on the forward strand.
AATAAAATAAAGAAATAAACTTAGAAATGTAAACATTTATTTGTGAAAGAAAATCATAATTTTGGTCTACTTGAACTGAACACGAGAAGCGGCGCAGATGCTGGAGCGCATGCGCAGTTCGGCTGTTCTCCGGCCGCCAGGCGGCGCTGATCCAGTCACTCTCCGCTCCTTTATTTCCGTGTTCCGATCCGCATTCAGCACAAGGGCACATTCTGTCCGATTGTGTGCTCGTTTGCTCGGTAGTGCGGTTCAGTGATGGCTCGACTGCTGCTCGGGGGCACTTTGAGAGGATACTTCACCTCACCGCTCCGGATGATGGGATCCGATCAGGTAACTTAGTGAAGAATAATGATGGATCTGACGCTCAGAACTCCGGATTGAACACACACACTCATACACACACACACTCACTCATACTCTCTCTCACACACACACACACAC
>NW_015536583.1:141854-142239 GCF_001515605.1 Sinocyclocheilus anshuiensis
ATATTAGTATTGTTTAAATGTAATAAACATGAATGAGTGTTTGTCATGTAAATGTGTTTTGTGACTGAACTCCTATCATGCATCTGTGACGGCCCAGATTACTGAACGAACAAACACATGATGATGTGACTGACTGGTGTGTGTTTCAGCAGGTGTGAAGCCGGTGTGTAGCGCTCCCGTGATGGAGGTGTGTGTTCAGCGTGTGGAGCTGAAGGTGTGTGTGCGGCCGGCGCTGCTGTGTGTTTCTGGGACTCTGGGAGCTGTGAAAGTGTGTGCCAGAACACCGGGTGAGAGCAGCTGCACACATCTGCCCTTCTGATACACACACACACACATGCGCTCATACTCTCTCTCACACACACACACACACACACACACACTCACA
>NW_015536583.1:142432-142798 GCF_001515605.1 Sinocyclocheilus anshuiensis
GCCAGCACCTGTCAAGGGGGGCGCGAGCATCAGTTAATTCAGAGACGTTCCCTTGAGAATTTATGAATACGAGTTAACAAATCTTTAGCCATCCACTAGGGGGCAATCTGACTCCCACTGCTAGTCGACAGTTAGAGCAGAGTTTGCTCGAGTATCAGTCACGCTCAGTGTTGCCAATTCTGCGGTTTTCCCGTGGAATTGGGCTACTTTAACACTTGCCACGTTTGGTAGTTTTGGGCGAGTTTTGAGTATCAGTTAGGAGGGTTTTATGAAGGTAAAATGACGTCAAAAAGATTTGCATATGCAGGGTAAGAGTTGTGGAAGTGTACATAAGACTGTAAGCGTAAATTAAATTTGCATGCGCAA
>NW_015536583.1:143540-144617 GCF_001515605.1 Sinocyclocheilus anshuiensis
TGCCGCGTTTTGTAGTTTTGGGCTAGTTTTGAGTAGCAACTAGGCGGGTTTTGTTGTGAAAACCTGGCAACCCTGGTCACGTTTATTGACAGTGTACGATGATTTACGATTAGCCGTGTCGGAAATCCAACCACGGATTGGCATGTTGTTATCTCAGAAACAGGCTCAGCCATCACATTAAATCTGGTAAACTGGTTATATATTTATGTTTCAGTATAATTACGCACGCTATACCAGGGGCGGTTCTAAACCCTTTTTAGGTGGGTTTCAGCCCCACTATCTGTCACCTTAGCCCCCCAAAACTATCTTAACGATCAGGCCAGTGCTGCTTCCTCGAGAAAGTTTTTCATTCTCACGTATTTTAAGTCTTGTTAGTTTAAACATTAAAGTAATTTTAAGCCATTTAAGCCCAAGACATCTCAACGCGGTACTCACGCACTGTGATAGAGCGTTTCTATGCGCACTGCTCACACAGCTGAAGTGCACAGATAGCCTTCTCAGACAGCAGGTGAATACCAATGGCTGTCTTGACAAGTATCCTTGTAAGCAGTCGGTTGTTTTAAGTGAATGTAAACAGTAAAGAAAATACTTCGGGAAGAAGCAGGCGGCGGAGGAGGAGCGCTACTTCAAGTGAGCTTCACTTCCATCAGATTAGACTTGTCCAAACACACACACTTGTGCTCTTGGCTGCTTGAGAGCGTGTTTGCACGACTGGAAGTAAGTGTGCAAGACTTAACGTACACTAAACCCACACTATCTCCAGCACCGCTCCGGTGCGCTGTTTTAGTCTTAGCGTATCATGCATCTGTTTTTATCACTTGATTAGAAGCACCACAAATTACATTTGGGTGAACAAACATTTAGAAGTTGATTTTAAAATGCAGAGTATTTAAAATAAAAATAAAGCTATGTAAACGCTTGCATTTTTATCTCACTATAAGTGTGTCCCATCAGGTGATGAGAAGCTCAACACACTTTGTGGTCTTCGTGCTCACTTGATAAAAGACCAGATGTGTGTGTGTGTGTGTGTGTGTGTGTGTGTGTGTGTGTGTGTGTGTGTGTGTGTGTGTGTGGGGG
>NW_015536583.1:144881-153431 GCF_001515605.1 Sinocyclocheilus anshuiensis
GTGTGTGTGTGTGTGTGTGAGTGTGTGTGTGTGAGTGTGTGTGTGTGTGTGTTTGTGTGGGTGGACAAGGGCTCAATCTGTGGTCATGAAGTGCAAACGAAACGAAATCAAGCCTGATCTGATGATGACGTGCTTCCACAGGCAGAAGGAGAAGGAGCAGCTGATGGCTCTGAAGAAGCATCACGAAGAAGAGATCGACCATCATAAGAAGGAGATCGAGCGTCTGCAGAGAGAGATCGACAGACACAAGGGCAAGATCCGGAAGCTCAAGCACGACGACTGAAGCTCCACCACCATCATCATCATCACGTCTTGTGCCTGAGCCCGTCTCTCTCTCTAGCCGTTCACATGAGCCCATGCTTCAGATGAGGAGAGTGACATGATGTAGATCTGTAGCTGGTTTGAGAAATAAAGCCTTCTGAGTCGATCTGAAGCGTTTCCAGGAACACATGCATGTTTCAAACCACAGGGTGAAATATTCGGATTATAGAATGTTTAAATCTTTCTTCAATTAAAACCATTAAAAATAACATTTTTGTTACTTGAAATAAAATATTAAAAAGTTTTTTTTTGTTTTTTTTTGGTTAATTGCCAAGGTGACATTTTCTCATTTTAGTTTAACTTTATGTAGTAAAAAAAAAATTATAAACTAGAAAAACTAATAAAACTTTAAAAATGAAACGAAAACAAAATATAAAAAAAAAAAAAAAAAAAAACAGAAGTCGTCGCAGCATGATTTTGGAGGGTTATGCCTTGTGATTGCAAAGGAATTCTAGAGCATTTTAGTGTGTTGCTGCTATGTGTTTGCTAGAGCGTCCCGGATGCTTAGTGACCTCAAGTCAAAAAAGCACATCCCAAGTTTCTATGGCTACGTTCACCATGCAAGCATTAGTGCTCTATTCCAATTTATTGCTTAGATCCAATTTTTTGTATGGCTGTTCACATCATCGGTTTTAAAGGGGTCATAGGATGCTACATTCAAAATTCGGCTAAAAACACTTCTCCCATCTTTATTTGACCTTCTAACTCTAGCGCACTCTATTCTAATTCTATTCTTAACAAAAAAACTTTTCTTTTAGACTTACACTCTAATCATTTACTAACTGCTTGTTTTCTTTAAAAAAAACTAACTCTAGCTTCTCTAATCTTTTTGTATTCTATTTGTTTTCTTTTGATCAACCTTGCTACGCGTGTTAAGCTAACTGAGACTTGTTCTAGCATATCATTGCTCTTGTTAGTTGTGATTGCTTCTATTGTCCTCATAAAACTATAACAGTACCAACACTGATCCAGTAAAGAAGCATTGTCATTATGAGTTCAGCAGTATTCATCAAGCCAGCTTTATCTGGAAGCTAGCAGAACTCGGTGTAGAGCAGAGGTGATGAGCTTATATTAGCGTCACGGAGGCATGGAGCTATAATGTGTGCTGGGGTTATGATGAAAATGGGGGGAAATATGTCCTCATATTCTGAGTGTTTAATGTTTAATCTGAGTGTTAAATTGACACCTAGTGATTCGAACGCGTTAACCTTCTGATATAGAGTCCGTCTTCTTTATAATCATGATTAAAATACCTCGAAGCGGATGTGTGCTCTCGCATAACGGCGCATATGATGTGATGACAGCAGAACAAAAACAAAAAGTGACGTCATCGCGACCCACACGTGACCCGCTCAGCCGGCGCCTCTGATTGGATTAGATTTGTACCGTTTCAAAGTGACATGTTGGAATGTGAAATATATATTATGCAACTATTTCTTTTATTAGGAAAATACCATATACAGCAAACTAAGCGTGTGCTTTTGGAACAAACTCAGAATCACTGAGATGTATGTACATGGATTACTCTCTCTCTTATTTAATAGCAAATGTGGTTTTAATGGACCGATATGAGCTGAGTGACTGACCACATCATATTTTTTTAACTTTTAGACTTTTTATTTTCTTACACATTTTGCACATTTAAGTTATTTCATAAGGCTAACTTATTAACATACAAAGAAGAGCAAGATTAGAAATATAACAATAATAAGTTGCATTATAAGATAAATCAGGACAGCATTAAAAGGAGCAAATGTCACAAAATCATAAAGAAATAAAGTAGTCAATTTAAAATTAAAACTACACAAACTAAGCCATAAATATTAATAATTTTCACTTTAATCAGCGAGACCGTTGCGGCCGTGCACGCGGATGCCCCGCCCCGTGCGTGCGCGCTCCCGCGTGGCGTGCGCCGTGACGCAGCCGGTCCGCCGCGCGAGGAAGTGGCGCTGTTGTTTGAGCGACGGGACCGTCTCGCTGTGTCTCGTGGCTCGATCTGAGGAGGTTTACCGTGTCTCGGTGAGTTCTGCCGCTCATGAAGCGCCCCGCAGCGCTCTCTCGATCCCCGCGCATGAGAACCGCGGAGAGAGCGCGCGGCGGCGCTGCTTTTGGCGGGTTTGTGTGTTTGAACTGTGTCTGTCTGCTGTAGGCCGCGCGGCGCGGCGCGGGAAGCTCCGTCTCCCGGTTTGGCGCGTTATAACGGGTTTATTCCGCGAGCGGCGGGGGTGTGGCGGGTAACGGGTGTCACGTGTGAGCTACAGTTCGATAATAACCCGTTACAGGCGCTAATGCACACACAGACACGCGCGTTAGCATTGCTGTGTGTGTGTGATGAGAGTGTGTGTGTGTGATGAGAGAGTGTGTGTGTGTTTATGTTGTGTTTCTGTCTGGCAGCATTATCACATAATAATTTGCTATTGATCAGTATTAGGGATGTTCATTTTAACCGGTTAATCGACCGTAAGAATTTTGACCGATTAATACAATCAGTTAAACGGTTTAAAAAGTCTTTATTTATTTTTTCAGTAATTTATCAAAATATTTAAAAAGGTTTGCTGCATGGGTAAAATACAGAACGCATATAAAAAAAATTGTTTTTAGGGGGAAAAAAACATAAGTCGCATTTTATTATTTCATTCAGAAATAGGCCTGATGTCGACACGAAATGTTTACAAACATTATAATAATTTAATAAACACCTTAAACATAGCTAGGCTATTTTAGTTCCCCTCACTCCACAACAAATCCTTTCAATTAACAGTATTCAGAAAAGAACAAGAATTAGAAATATAAGAAGCTATAGCTATATAAACGACCAGCCAAAACGAATTAATTTCGGCTAAAACGAAACTGAAACCAATGTTGCGTCTCTCATTCCACACAAAATCAAATGTTTTCGTATTCGCCATGTATTTGAATGCCAAAATATTATTTATGTACTTCACTCGTGTTCCAATATCCACGTAAAACAAAATGTTTTGCATAACATCACGGCGGTACGGTGATAACGCTTAACGGCACAGACTTTACTACATAGTTTTTCTCCATATGTTTGACTGACTGTATTGTATGATGATGATGAACAGGCTGCATTGTCAAGGTAGCAAAGCTTAACTTAACTTATTAAGCAAACTAAATAGCCTTATGTTATTTATCTTATTTATACGACGGCGTGTCATTTCTGTCTCTACGTTATGGTCGCGCTCTCTGCATTTTTAAGGAATAATCATACAATATTTCTTCAATGTTTTAATTGTAATATTAAATGACCTTTATTTTCCAAAAAATTAAATTTGTTTAATTTTCATTACTTAAAAGATAGATTAAATGAATGTTTTATGCCTTAAAAAAAATGTAAATACACAACACAGAATTTCTGAGCAAAAAAATCATAAGGCTATTGTAAGAATAAATGAAACTTGTTTTATGCTTTCAAATAATTAGACATGCTAAAACAGAATTTGGTTACAATAAAACAAGGTTGGAACAAAAAAAACATTTCATAGGGCCCTAAACATGTAATATTTGTTAAACTTTTAATAAATTTGTTAAATTGTGCAAAAATGCTTTTTGACTAATAAAATTAAATTTAAATGTTAAAAAGGAGTCCAGAAAAAAAACAAAAAAAACAGAACCCCCCCCCAAAGCCGTAAACCTAGGGGGAAACACTGCATCAGAATTGTATAAGGTTTGCTTTTATTTGTGTACATTCACAATACAAACAAATCTTTGTGCTTTTGTAAAATAAACCTAAAGAATAATAGGAAGCTGCTTTCTGCCGTCTGTTTCCTTTCACGCAGCACAACAATAAACCGAAACTCTGCATACTAGGCTACTTGTTACAGTTTTTCTTTCGTTTTCTTAATTTAAGTAAAAATATGTTTCTCGTATAGGCCTATTTATTCGTTACATACAGTGGGTACGGAAAGTATTCAGACCCCCTTAAATTTTTCACTCTTTGATATATTGCAGCCATTTGCTAAAATCATTTAAGTTAATTTTTTTTCGTCATTAATGTACACACAGCACCCCATATTGACAGAAAAACACAGAATCGTTGACATTTTTGCAGATTTATTAAAAAAGAAAAACTGAAATATCACATGGTCCTAAGTATTCAGACCCTTTGCTCAGTATTTAGTAGAAGCACCCTTTTGATCTAATACAGCCATGAGTCTTTTTGGGAAAGATGCAACAAGTTTTTCACACCTGGATTTGGGGATCCTCTGCCATTCCTCCTTGCAGATCCTCTCCAGTTCTGTCAGGTTGGATGGTAAACGTTGGTGGACAGCCATTTTTAGGTCTCTCCAGAGATGCTCAATTGGGTTTAAGTCAGGGCTCTGGCTGGGCCATTCAAGAACAGTCACAGAGTTGTTGTGAAGCCACTCCTTCGTTATTTTAGCTGTGTGATTAGGGTCATTGTCTTGTTGGAAGGTAAACATTCGGCCCAGTCTGAGGTCCTGAGCACACTGGAGAAGGTTTTCATCCAGGATATCCCTATACTTGGCCGCATTCATCTTTCCCTCAATTGCAACCAGTCGTCCTGTCCCTGCAACTGAAAAACACCCCCACAGCATGATACTGCCACCACCATGCTTCACTGTTGGGACAGTATTGGACAGGTGATGAGCAGTGCCTAGTTTTCTCCACACATACCGCTTAGAAATTTAGTATAAGCACCCTTTTGATCTAATACAGCCATGAGTCTTTTTGGGAAAGATGCAACAAGTTTTTCACACCTGGATTTGGGGATCCTCTGCCATTCCTCCTTGCAGATCCTCTCCAGTTCTGTCAGGTTGGATGGGAAACGTTGGTGGGCCGCCATTTTTAGGTCTCTCCAGAGATGCTCAATTGGGTTTAAGTCAGGGCTCTGGCTGGGCCATTCAAGAACAGTCACAGAGTTGTTGTGAAGCCACTCCTTCGTTATTTTAGCTGTGTGCTTAGGGTCATTGTCTTGTTGGAAGGTAAACCTTCGGCCCAGTCTGAGGTCCTGAGCACTCTGGAGAAGGTTTTTGTCCAGGATATCCCTGTACTTGGCCGCATTCATCTTTCCCTCGATTGGAAGGGTTCTGGTCGTCCCAAATGTCTTCCATTTAAGGATTATGGAGGCACCTTGTGCTCTTAGGAACCTTAAGTGCAGCAGAATTTTTTTTGTAACCTTGGCCAGATCTGTGCCTTGCCACAATTCTGTCTCTGAGCTCTTCAGGCAGTTCCTTTGACCTCATGATTCTCATTTGCTCTGACATGCACTGTGAGCTGTAAGGTCTTATATAGACAGGTGTGTGGCTTTCCTAATCAAGTCCAATCAGTATAATCAAACACAGCTGGACTCAAATGAAGGTGTAGAACCATCTCAAGGATGATCAGAAGAAATGGACAGCACCTGAGTTAAATATATGAGTGTCACAGCAAAGGGTCTGAATACTTAGGACCATGTGATATTTCAGTTTTTCTTTTTTAATAAATCTGCAAAAATGTCAACAATTCTGTGTTTTTCTGTCAATATGGGGTGCTGTGTGTACATTAATGAGCAAAAAAAATGAACTTAAATGATTTTAGCAAATGGCTGCAATATAACAAAGAGTGAAAAATTTAAGGGGGTCTGAATACTTTCCGTACCCACTGTATATATGTATAACCTAGCTTTGTTTTTCTCTGCTGGCAGAAGCGCTGCAGGTGCGTGATGTGATATGAAGCATGTGAATCCTCATGTTCTGTTGTTTGCTGCTAATGTAAAATTAATCCCCGGGAAACAAATGCTAGTATTTTTTAACGGGTCACAGACACTTATCCTTTCTAATTTAATTCAATTCTAATTTAAAATAATCTTGTCGGTTAACGGTTAACGAGCGTCGGTTGTCGGTTAGGAAAAATAACCGAAATGAACATCCCTAAGCAGTATAGATTTCATTGGTTCAAATATCTGACCTGTGTGTTTATGTATTCATATAATTTTTTATCTATCCATCTATACACACACATACGGGTATATACACACATGTATGTCTCTATGAATATTTATATATGTATAATATGAAATTACTTTATACACCTTAATATATATACTTATTTATAATTATATAATAATTAGTATCTAATATGTAGTATGAATGTTTCTGTATATAATATAAGACGGAAATTGTATATACACTGTATGTAGGCCTGTGTGTGTGTGTGTGTGTGTGTGTGTGTGTGTTTGTATACACGTAGGTACGCACACACACACTCACGTGTTTGTTTGTGTAATAGTGTATATATAAAAGTGTTTGTATAAATTTTCATATATTCACATATACAGTAAGAATTCTATGTAAATGTAAAAAGTATTTTTTATATATATATATTTGTATAAAATTGTATTATATAGAAGTGGTTGTATATTTATATATTGCATATATATAATATTAATATATATATGCTTTATATAGAATATTAATACTTATATATAACAATTTATATTTTATATTAAATTGTGTATTTTAATTATATTCTCATACCTTTATATAATATAGTTTTTATATAAAAAAAATTGATAAACTCTTCAGTATGTATTTGAGTGTTAGATATTTGTTTAATAATTTGTATATTAAAATGTTTGTATTTATATATTCATATTTTATGTGTGTGTGTGTGTGTGTGTATAGTTTATTATTGTGTTAAAAGAAAGTATCAAGTAGTCTTTCTTTAGAAAGAAATATTTTATTTGATTCAGCATAATTTATTACACATAAACGTTTAGGCTACAACGGCTCAACATAAACTGTAACATAAAAGAAGATCATTTGATAAACATCTCAATATTTGTTGTTCATATAATGAAAGTCATCATTGTTAACCGAAACCACTTTGTCTTCAAAATACCTTGCTTTATGTCCCACGAAAGAAATGTTAAACGACATGAGGCTGAGTAAATGATCACAGAATTTACATTTTTTGGGGTGAACCATCCCTTTATTGTTTTTATTTTTATTATTTATTTTTTAATGGAATAATCCCTGGCAATGTTATTGTTTTAGTGATTATGCAAACAAAAACTCATTTTATTTGTTGTTTGTTGATTTTAAATGTAAAACAAAACTTGGTGAAATGATTTGTGTGTCAGTACTTTTTGAATATTTCCAGCACATTTTAACAATACCGTGATAATACTGATAACCGTGATCATTTTGGCCTTTTTAGTCTTTTTCAGATCTGAGTAGGGCTGTGCAATTAATCGCATGTGATTGTCATGCGCATCTCGTCAGTAAAGCCGGTTCTGTGATTAGTAGTAAATCTCCATCACCTGCTTTCAGATGGAGCGGCATTCACTACACAGAGCCCTAGTTCACTGACAAGCTACGCAATATCGCATTCATAATCGCAGATGAATCGCCTGAGATTATGAACGCGATATTGCGTAGCTTGTCAGTGAACTACGGCTCTGTGTATTAAATGCACTCCATCTGAAAGTACGTGTCACAGAACCGGCTTTACTGATGAGATGCACATGACAGTCGCGTGTGATGAATTGCACAGCCCTAGATCTGGGCTGTAAAAGACCAGTGCTGAAATGGGGGATTCATGACACTGTAATGTGCTTTTCTCTCAGTCTCATATGCCGCCTGTAGCTGCTTCATGAACTTCTAGAGAAGCCTGGTTTCATGGCATCTGTGATCACATGATTGACACTCATGTCTCTCTCTCTCTGTCTGTCTCAGAGTAATGGCTGCTGAGGTGAATGGCAGCTCCGGTCTGCTCAAAGAAGAAGAAGAGCCCATGGATGTGACGGCCACACACTCAGAGAACTACCAGACGCTGCTGGACGCCGGTCTGCCGCAGAAGGTCGCCGAGAGCCTGGACAACATCTTCCAGACAGGTGAGACGGACCGTCTGGACCACTCAAACCGCTCTCAATGACTGCTCTCAGGAGGATGTGTTTCTACACTGGACAATCTGGAGCATCACTTCTGCTTCAGTCGAGTCCTGATGGATGAAGGAGGGTGTGTGTGTGTGTGTGTGTTCAGGGCTGGTGGCGTACGTGGATCTGGACGAGCGGGCGCTGGATGCGCTGAGGGAGTTTAACGAGGAGGGAGCGATGTCAGTTCTGCAGCAGTTCAAGGAGTCCGACCTTTCACACGTGCAGGTGACTCACTCACTCACTCACACTCACTCACTTACGCTCACTCACTTACTCACTCACACTCGCACACTCACTCACTCACACACTCACTCACTCACTCACTCACTCAC
>NW_015536583.1:154429-154600 GCF_001515605.1 Sinocyclocheilus anshuiensis
CTCACCCCCTCACTCACACACACACACACACTCACACACACACACTCACACACCATTAACACACACTCACACACACACACTCACTCACTCACACACCATTAACATACTCTCACACACACACTCTCACACACACTCTCACACTCACTCACTCACTCACTCACACACACACAC
>NW_015536583.1:155058-160523 GCF_001515605.1 Sinocyclocheilus anshuiensis
CACGCCCTCCCTCACACCCTCAAACACACACACCCACTCACTCACTCAAACACCCACACCCACACTCACTCACTCAAACACACACACCCACACCCACACTCACACACACACACACACTCTCACACACACACACACACACTATCATCATCCGTTAGCAATAAGAAACTGAATGTAGGGCCCTATGAAATCAGTTTTATTTTTTCCCCAAATTCTGTTTTATTTTTTTCTGTATTCTGTTTTTTTCCATTTTTATTTTTCTGGACTCCTTTTTAAATGGTTAAATGATATTTTATTCATCAAAAAGCATGTCTAATTGATTAAAATCAGGAAACTTTTTACATCAATTTATTAAAAGTTTAACAAGTATGATATGTTTAGGGCCGTATGAAATGTTCAGTTTTTTCTCACCGTATGTTTTATCGTTACCAAATTATGTGTTTTAACACATCTAATTATTAGAATGCATAAAAACAAAATAAAGTTGTAATGAACAATAGTAGGCTAATATATTGCTGGCACAATGTCTTCAAGTTAAACCGAACTTTTATTTTGACGGGTTGTACAGTGATTGATTCAAATAAAATGATTGGATGGCAAACAGTCCGTTCAATAGGTAAACAATTAAGCGTGTAAATGCATATGACTATCTTTTCTTTTTCCTTACTTCTTACAGACATTCATGTGTTTATTTATGTCTTTCAAACTGAATATTTACTAAATATTTGGTGAAAAAAGTTCAGAAGTATTTGTCAAGCCTTCCTTTTGTATATTTGATCAGATTGTATTTGGATATATACTCAGACTGATCTGAGGTCACGTCCTTTGCTCTGATTGGTTGCAGAATAAGAGCGCCTTCCTGTGCGGCGTGATGAAGACGTACCGACAGAGAGAAAAGCAGGGCAATAAAGTGCAGGAGTCCACGAAAGGCCCAGACGAGGCCAAGATAAAGGTGCTACTCTCTTCATCAGAAACTCAATCTCGTGATCTGTGACTGCCTGTTCTTCTCAAGCTTCTTCACTCCGCTTTTTAATGTTAATACATGGACACTGCTGGTATCTGAACATTCAAATAACACAGTTTTAGGATTCCTGCTTGCTTTGAGCAATTAATTTGCATGACTCTTCCAGTCACTCCTGATTTTACAATATGGATCATTTTATTCAAACATAGGAGGGAAAAATTATGTTTCTCTAAAGGTGCTGGCAGTAATTCGGCATTTAACATTATCAACATGATAACAATATACAGACATACGCTGAATATACAAAAAAACCTGCTAAAATATTTTATTGATTATTAAATTAATTGTTTTTGTTAAGCATGCACGATGTTGGATTTTGCCGATATCTGATATTTTTCAACTCATTTTGGCCGATACCGATATATTTCCTTTAGTTTGGAAACACCACCAAGTCTCTCCTGTGTGGAAATTATAAACTAATTATTTTTAATTTTGGTTAGTTTTTAAGAAAAACTTATTTGTTAGAATTAAACCATAATTAAGTTATTTTATAGTGACAGGCCAGTTCCGATATCGGTCCGATAATATCGTGCATCCCTAGTTTTTATATTAATTTCCAAGACTTTTCCATGTCTAGAAATCACACATTTAAAATAAAATATTGTATTATTCATCATTTAATCTGTTTTTCAAAAGAAAAACAGCTTGTTTTAGTGCTTGTGCGTGTAAGATAGCACATTTCAGTCTGAAATAGTTTTGTATGAATTAAATTATTGACTAAAACAGTGATTAGCATACAATTATTTTTTCTAGCTGACTGTCGAGTTTATGATCACTGAATGTCTTTCCTGAGGTAAATGTATCATTGTGACATTATTGATCTCAAGCTGTGTTGTTGACATCTTTAACACTAAAAGTCAAAATGCATCATTAAAAAACTATTTAATGTATGTTTGAGTAAATCCGTCATGAAAACAAGCTATGGCATCCACTGTTTAAATGTTTCTACTTCAACAACAAACTGGTGTAGAAACCGAATTGTATCATTAAAAAGTTTTCATAATAAATGTTGATATTTTCATTATACAAGCGTATGTGCAATTTAAATATCGGTTTATAGTATAGTAGTCAAGCCACCTTTGTTTATACAGCGCCTTATACAATACAGATTGTGTCAAAGCAGCTTCACAGTGTCAACAGGAAAATAGTTTCAATAATGCAAGAAGACAATAACAAAGAGTCATTTTCCAGCTAAAGTCCGTTCAGTGATGATTCAGTGATGTACCACCTGACGGGTTTATTGTAGTTTGCAGCATTGAGATGAATTGTCATGTACTGAACCTGATTGCCTCTGTATCCAAATGAATGAATATCAAACTGAATTGAGATTGAATGTGTCTCAGGCTCTGCTGGAGAGGACGGGATACACTCTAGATGTCACGACAGGCCAGAGGAAGTACGGCGGCCCTCCTCCAGAGGAAGTGTTTTCCGGCCCGCAGCCCGGCATCGGCACCGAGGTTTACTGTCACACTCTGGCGGTTCTGTGAGCGCCAGCGCTGAGCGACTGAGCTGACACCTGTGTGTGTGTGTGTGTGTGTGTGTGTGTGTGTGTGTGTGTGTGTGTGTGTGTGTTCCTGCAGGTGTTTGTGGGGAAGATCCCGCGCGATCTGTACGAGGACGAGCTGGTTCCTCTGTTTGAGAAGGCCGGCTCCATATGGGATCTGAGGCTGATGATGGATCCGCTCACCGGGCAGAACCGCGGCTACGACTTAAGGTGTGTCTGTTTGTGTGTGTGTGTGTGTGTGTGTGTGTGTGTGTGTGTCTGTTTGTGTGTGTCTGTGTGTGTGTCTGTGTGTCTGGGTGTGTCTGTTTGTGTGTGTTCTTGCGGGTGTGTCTGTTTGTGTGTGTTCTTGCAGGTGTTTGTGGGGAAGATCCCGCGGGATCTGTACGAGGACGAGCTGGTTCCTCTGTTTGAGAAGGCCGGCTCTATCTGGGATCTGAGGCTGATGATGGATCCTCTCACCGGTCAGAACCGCGGCTACGCCTTCATCACCTTCTGCAGCAAAGAAGCCGCGCAGGAAGCTGTCAAACTGGTGCGGGTCGTCCTGATGCTCACCGTGGGCTTACACGCTGATCCATAATCGCTAACAATAATGAATGAAAATCAGTCGTTAGCCCCTTATACAGTGTTATTTTAGTTATATTTATATACTATTATAGTTTTATTCATTAACTTTTGTTAGCGTAATTTCATTTCATTTTGATACTTTTTTTTGTTGTCATTTTGCAAGACAAAACAAGACAAAAATAACAAATTAAACCTAAATAGTAATATAGTAATAACAAAAATACCAAAAGCACATGAAAAAATAGCTATAATTTAATGAAATCAATTTAAAATATAAAATATATTTAAAAAAATTAAATATATAAAAACAAAATTAACTCCTATGCTCCTATGCTATGGAAAATATTTTCCAATATGCCAATGAAGTCATAAACTTACTTTTCTAACCCCGTTGGCAGATATTTTGTCTTGTATTAAATATAAATTTGCTTAAAAAAAATAAAATAAAAAAACAAGACTCATTATCTTTAGTAATTTTGCTTCTCCAGTAAATGCATCTTCATTTAAAGATGTTTAAACTGGAAAACAAGACAGAAATACTTCTGCAGTGAGTAATTTTTGTGCTTCAACTTTCGTGCCAAGGGTTTTTTTATAATTATTTTAATGAAATTTTATATTTTATTTCAGCTTTAATTCAATTTCAAAAATGTTTTTAATAATTTAAATAACAACAAAAACAGCTGAAAAAAATCAATTATCAAATTAATAAATAGCTACTTATGGGTGACCAAAGGTGATAAAACAACAACTATATATGTACATGCACACACCAGGGTTCCCACGCTTCTTGAAAGTGCTTGAATTTCAGACATATGGATTCAAGGCCTGGAAAGTACTTGAAAACAGACATAAGTTCTTGAAAGTGCTTGAATTAAATTTGAAATAAATGTTGTTTATGGCACTATTTCAACAGCTCAGCGGCTGCGCATCTCTAAAAAGCAAACAGCGGTGCTTCATTCATGAATGAAAGTGCGTTTTTGAAGGAATCTAGTGAGTCAGTGATTCACGATTACCCATTCATAAAGACTCGTTTCATTCCTGAATGAATCAGCCGTTCGAACGAATCAATTGAATGAATGATTCAGTGATAAAATCAGTGACTTACCGCCACCTGCTGGTGGTTTCAGTTTCATTTTTAGGAATAATTTCAGTTATTTAAATCATTTAATATTTATGTATTCAAAATTTTATATTTAAAACGTTAATCTCCACATGAATTTAATTGCACTCATGCCACCTCTGAGCCTCATTAAACGTCTGAAGCTCGTATTAGAAAGGCTAGTTTTTGATCAGAATTTTTGATCGTTGATCAGAAGGTGCTCCTAAATTTTTGTCATGTGTATCAGTAGCCTATATTAGATCCGTGCATGACGGATGACCCCTACTTAAGTGTTGTGAAATACATGAAGGCTATTTTATAGGCTTTATAGACAGATAAGCTGAGAGTGACTCTTGAAGGACCAGCACCACATCCTCTTGTACCACTGTTTGAAGGATTTATCTTCCAGAATCTGGCAGTAAATTTTGGGAGTTCATTTTTAAAAGCAAATAGAAAGTCCTATTTTTTTATTTATTTTTTTTGTTCATTAAATATTTTCAAAAAATATTGACGCTTTGAGCAGCTGCGTTCCTCTAAATCAAAGATGAAAAAATGGGATTTACAATAAGTCATTTACTAAATTATTTTGACTTGAGTTTATTTATTAATGAGTAACGTCTCTTTTGAGTGAATGTGCAAATTTTTAATGTTAACAGGTTTTACCAAGTTATTACAACATTTAACCACTTTTTATTCATTTAAAAATTGAGAAATTCTTTCATTGTACAAGAACTACAGCAAAAATCAGTTTGATGCATATTTGATCAATATTTTAGAAATTTAATTTGAATATTACCAGTACTGACTTCAATGGATTTCATTCAATTTCTTTGAACACGACTGCTCAAAACGGTCTAAATTTATTAAACCTACACATTCAAAACATTATTACTCTGAAATGTTTAATGTAAATGTTAAGTGTAAGTGAAATGTTAAGTACTGTAAGGTCTTTCGTGACACTACATATTCTGGGGTGTGAATTTGAGCGGTGCTTGATATAAAGTAAATGGTGCTTTAAAAAGTCCTTGAATCTGGTGTTCATGAAAGAGTGGGAACCCTGACACACACATCTAATCGGGTTCTGATTGTATGTGGTTTTGTATTTACGGTGTGTAACGTGTGTGTGTGTGTGTGTGTGTGTTTGGCATCAGTGTGATAACTACGAGATCCGGTCGGGCAAATATCTGGGCGTCTGCATCTCTGTGGCCAACAACCGTCTGTTCGTCGGGTCCATTCCAAAGAACAAGACCCGGGAGAGTATCCTGGAGGACTTCGGC
>NW_015536584.1:0-25933 GCF_001515605.1 Sinocyclocheilus anshuiensis
ACTCGCACCCTTTCCAAAACACAGATCCAGTCTCTGCTCTGGCCCGAGCACCCCCAGAAGGAAAAGCCATACTACTGTAGTGAAAATGAAGAATCTGTCTGGTGCCCATTCATGAGAGACTAAAAGCCTGTGTCTGCCAGCCACAAACAGATGGTATAGTAGCTGTGCTTGCATCTCTAGAAATCAAAGTAAGTATGTTATCGCAACACTGGCTGCAATAACTGGCCTCCTTGATGTGGAATGCGATTCTGGAGTGAAATTCCTGCCATTCTGATAATGCATGAAATGCCGTCGGCCATCTCAGTTCATGTTTGGCCCAGAATCGCTTTTCACAGCAAATGAGTTTCACAGAGTGAGAGGAAAGAACAAAATCGCATTGAATATGAAAATATTAAATCATCTTGTTTGACCTCACGTGGGCTTTCTGCCTGCCCTCGCTGTCATCATCCACCAGTGCTCATCTCGCAAACAAACCCGTGGGGTTAATGGTCTTCGAAATATTTGCAAGCTGTGTCTGTGGTCAGTTGAACAAACACATTAAGGAAGATACAGTACATTTTTATTCCGGGATGTCTTTTAAGTTATAGTTCTATATGGCATACCCAGGCAAGCAACGATCATAGAGTTAGTCAAATTAGACGTTAACGTTTTGTATCCATGGCCAACAAAAACTCATGAGAATGACACACATTAGAAGTGAAACTAGTCATTTGTACAACAACCTGCTCATTAGGGATGAGCAGACTCCTTTTGTGGGCTCAAACTTTTGTGGATATCTTGTTTGTCTCATATGCAAAGTAACAAATGACATATTATTGTGTTCATGAAAAAGAACCAGAAAATTCTTATAAGACTCAATATAAATGTCCCTATTGTATTTATGTCGTTTTTTTGTAGTTTTGAAAAAAAAAAGATAAAAAATTAAAGGTAAAAGTTTTTTCTTTCTTTCTTTCTTTCTAAAACTACAAAAATACAAGTCCAAAAACAGCAGGCAGAGGCATAAATGGGTAAACAGCAAAAGTCCAAACACAGGGAGAGGTAAACAGAGGTAAATGCTCAGAATTGCCAATGTGAATGATGAACAAGACTTCACAAGTGCATGTGCTTCGCAAGCTAGGCCTATAAATACACAAGCTTATAATGTAGCAGAACAGGTGAGGGCAGAACTGGTTGTTAATATTCAGGTGACAGCTCCCTCGTGTGTTGAGAGGGAGCAGCAGGTGTGATAGCAGTGAAACCAGTGATCGACCACTGGGAAGTCCGAGCATTCCCCAGACCAGGAGAAGAAGGGAGGTTGATAGCCCAACACATATTCGAAGGGGGTCAGGCAGGCCTGTGGCGGGCTTCTTGAAGTAGTTCTGTGCATATTTTGCCCATGCAAGATACCGGGACAAGTCTTGTTGGTTGTGGCTACAGTAATATCTCAGAAAACATCCAATTTCTTGATTTAGTCACTCTACTTGACCGTTAGACTGAAGGTGATACCCGGATGTCAAGCTGACATTGATTTGGAGCAGTTCACAGAAGGATTTCCACACTTTGGAAATTAACTGGGGGCAGTGGTCAGACATGATCTCTTCGGGTATGCCGTAGAGATTAAATACATAATGGAAAAGGGCCTCTGCAGTTTCCCAGGCAGAAGGCAGTTTACGGAGCTTAAGGCGAAATGCTTTGGAAAATCGAAAAATGACCACCAGGATGGTGGTATTCTTTTGTGAGGGCAGTAGGTCAGTAATTAAGTCCACACCCACATTTGACCATGGAAGCCAGGGAATGGGCAGAGGGTAGAGGAGGCCAGCAGGCAGTAACTTGGAGGATTTGGATTGGGCACACATTGGGCAGTTCTTTACAAATGAGGTCACATCGGAAGTTAGGGTCACCAGAATTTGTTGCGGACCAGCTGTACGGTCCGGTTTTCTCCAGGATGCCCCAAACTTAGGGAGGTGTGGACCCATTGAATGACTCGTTCACGCAGACCTTGTGGAACGAACGTCGCCCCATCAAGGCATTGATTGGGCATGGGCCTGCTGGATCTCATCCGTCAGGTTCCATGAGATGGGAGCGATCACCAATGATGGCTTCAGAATTGGGTAGGGAATTTCTCGTGATTGGTCCTGGGAATAGATCCTGGACAAGGCATTAGCCTTCACATTCATGGAGCCGGGGCGATACGTAACAGAAAAGTTGAAACGAGAGAAAAATAGAGCCCACCTACATTAGCTTGTCTTGAATTGAGACGCTTAGCCCCTTGGATGTATTCCAGGATTCGGTGATTGGTAAGTAAATTACAAACGTATTATTGTGACTGCAAGAATTACATCTGAATGTATATTGTGAATAAATTAATATAAAACAAAAATAATAATATTTAACATATATGAAAGTGTCATGTCACTGCCCATAATTCTACTTGTCTGAATACAACAAAACTAATCATGAAAAGTCTGTTTAACAACAGCTAAATTCAGACACTGTCTAGTGCCACATTTTTGATAATTTTTCTCATATATCAATGGTAGACAACCCAGGTTCTGAACTTGCTGAGAAGATTTAACGTCTTTGAAATAAATCCATGCAGTCTTTGAACATATTGGCTCTTTGGCCAGACTTGTCAAGGTTCACTTAAAGTCCTTCAGTACTGGGAGAGAGTTCACTGTGCTCCTGTACATTTTTTGTTGTTTGTTTAGGAAATAAGTCTTGCATTCACCTACACTTTGCCAACAGTTGTTCTCACCCCTGATAAATCTAAGAATTAATACTCTAAATTTACCACAGGGACATATTTTTGATTCAGCAGCGGATAAAAAAAGTGAAAAAGTTTGAATGATCTCACATGCTTCATCGAATTTCTAAGTAGAATATCATGTATTTGTAATTATGCAAACACCAGAGCAATGATGATGTTTTAGGCAGAAAATTACTACTTTTATAACAATAAAAATTCTACCTGGCACGATGCCATTCAATTTAGAATATTTATATCTAGACCCTCAGCAACAAAGGAGCTGAACTTCCATTTCATTAAATCTCTGAACAGATAGCTCTGGATTTCATGCTAAATGGAATTTTTGATTATGGTCATTTTTTAAACTCTTGCTACAGATGGACTGTGGCAACAGGTAATGTAAATGACATAAAAATAGTAAGTGGCTCCAGCTGTATGGAGGTCTGCCTGGCATATTCAAGCACTACTTTCATGTTTAGATAATAAGCACGTTTTCTGTTGGCTCATTTGGAGTCTGACTTTGGAAATGACGTTGAGGTGAACATTTTGCAGACCCAGGTCTTCGTCCAGGCAGTACAATGAAAACAGATACATAGTCTGTAGATCCATGTGTTAATTTAACTTTCTAGACTTTTTCTTTCTCTACAGTATGTATATTATTTCACCAACACAATAGGAAAAAATGTTCTTAAAGGTATAGTTCACTATGAAAAGTGAAAATTCTATAATCATATATAAATAAATAATCACCCTCAGCATTCCAAACTTGTATGCATTTTGTTTCTTTTGCCAAACACAATAAGAGAATATATGAAGACTTTTCCATGCTCTTTTCCATGTAGTTACAATGAACAGCAACTGAAGCTGTCAAGCTTCAAAAAAGATACAAACGAACCAAAAAAAAAGTATCATAAAAGTGGAACATGTGACTTTTATGCTTTATTCAAAGTCTTCTGAAATTATACTATATTACCACTGAAAAACGTAACATACACCCTAGCTCTCCTTGCCTAGTTCATGAGAATTCATGAAAGATGCAGCAAGGTCTGATTTGTTAACGAATCACTAAGTCTTATATTTTTTCAGTAAACTGATTAATCCAATTCACAGAAATTGTCTGAATGATTTCTTCACTAGTAAGACTGATTTGGTCCTGCTTCTCAAGTTAATGATCAGGGCCCAATGGTTAACTCACTGGTAGGGAAGATTACCAGTGATGAACAATGCAAAATTGGGCTTGGATAGATAGAATATACCGTTTTCCTCCTTTCCTTTTTTTTTCTTCTCAGAATTGCATGATATCAATCACAACTGCTAGTTATAAAGTCAGAATTGCAAGATATAAACATGCAATTGTGAGAAAAATGTCAGAATTGGAGAATTCTGAGAAATAAAGTTGCAATTCTGAGAAATAAGGTCAGAATTGCCATATATAAACTCTTTGCGACTTTATATCTTGCAATTTTGACTTTATAACACAAAATTGCAAGTTATAAAGTCAGAACTGTGAGATATAAAATCGCAATTGTAAGATAGTCATTTTTTTCCCCTCAGAATTTGGACTTTATAACTTGCAACTGTGAGTTTATATCTCAAAATTCTGAGAAAAGTCGTCAGAATTGTGAGAAAAAAAAGTCAGAATTGTGAGATATAAACTTGCAATTGTGAGAAAATATATAACTAGAATAATTGCAAATAACTAGAAATTGCAAATAAGTACAAATTGCAAGCTTATATTTCACAATTCTGAGAAAAAAGTCAGAATTGTGAGATAAAAAGTTTTTTTTTTCTTTTTTTTCAGTGATGGAAACGGGCTTCCGTAGCTTTTGCACTATTGTGCCCTTTTCAACCCTAAAAGCTGAATAATGACAGAATTGACAGAAAAAAAAAAAAGTTCTTAGATGAACTATTTCTTTAAGCAAGAATCATTCTCACCACTTAGAAGCATAAGACGGTAAGGCTCGTCAGGCTTTCTCTTGTAAGGCAGGACCTCCTGATATATTGGTAAATGGATACTGGCATGTCCTTCACCCATCTTCTGTCTCACCTGTTGACTTGTGTTGTCCTTCCGGTTCAACCGGAAACTTTTCCTTAAACCAGCTGTGGGAAAGGAGAAAACTAAATCAATTAACTTAACATTGCATGTAATTAGTTTTAGAAGAATACTTGGACTCTTTTTTTATTGATTTAAATTTACATAGGTATGTCATAATATGTCAGGTTTGATTTGATTCTTTTTTCCCTTATATTGAGTAATGCGTTTAGAAATTACAGCATAATTTGCTCAGAGTTCCTACCAAGTACAGATGCCAAAAATATTTGGGCAGTTGCACTTACATCTGTTTCTTATTAGACAAGCGTGTTTGTCTGGATCATTAGTGTATATTTTAGATAGCTGTCAATGTCTAGTTTTGCTTTGGAATTGGTTCTTGGAACATGAAATTAGACATGAGGACCAAAGACGGGTCAACAAAACTGAAAAATCAGTAGACTTGAATCCAAGAGGTAATCAAAACTATAGTCCTGGCAAGACCTACTGTTTGGTAAATCTCTGAGAAATGCAAGCATTGGTGAGCTTAACAGTGACCAAACAGAATCAGCATTGTGGCTGTCAGAGGAAAACTTTAACCATGAAGAAATCCCCTCAAGCAACTGTCTAACAGAAGTATTCACCAGGGTGCAGGAGATTTCTTAAAGACTATGTGAGTGATGGAAGATTAAGTAGCACATTACTAGGACAGGGGTTCCCAACCCTGTACATGGAAGCCCCTAACTGTACACATTATGGATGTCTTGCTTATCTGACACACCCATTTGAAGTTTTGGAGTTTCTACAAACAAAACCATGAGTTAAATCAGGTGTGTTTGATTAGGGAGCCATCCAAAATGTGTAAGGTTGGGAAACACTGCTCTGGGATATCAAGCAGAACTGATTATTGCAGACCATGATTAAGTGCAGTACAGGATGGACACAATGACTCGTACAAACCTTAAGCGGAGAGTCTAACTTACAAGAACGTGCTTTACTGGAGCAATAAAGTAGAGGTGGAGTATTCCTCATCTTTGTTCTCAATGCTTTGTCATGCTGATGCTTTGTGAACTGCTGATGGTTTCTTATGGCCAACAGGGTGATTGGAGCATTGAAGTTCCTTAAGAACAACAAATAAAAGTTTGAAAACTCTTGGAAGAGCTGAATCAGATCTATTTCCATGCAATCAAGATATAAGAAAAAAAAAAACATTGTGGAAATGTGAAGCACATTGTTTCAAACTTGGACAAAGTTGCCTTTGTCTAATAGCGCTGTGCACACCGTGCTTAAAAAGATAAGCATGTCATCAAGGTACTCTGTAAAGCATGTCGCAAAATACATAATTGATGAAATTCTGGAAGTCTGTATTGACCTGAAGGACTGGGAGACTGACCAAATCAAGCCGCATTACCTGCCCTGTAGGCATAATGAAAATGCTCTTCTTCTCTTTTCCCTCTGGGTGAGGAGGACCAGGGTGTAGACCCTGCATAGATCCAACTTTTTGAAGATGGTGGAACTTCTGGGCAACTCAAAAGTAGCCATCAGCTTAAGACAATATTAATTGTTTGAAATGTTTTTAACCAACTGTAGTTAACGCGTATATTCTTCATCCCAAAAAGGAAAACTTACATGTGCCGGAGATGTGGAGGGGTGGATAGAACCAAAACCAGTGTCAAGGTCCTCTCCTCTGAATGTGCCTCTCTTTGTCAGAAGTCGCCCGTCCCTGATCTATTGCATGGCCAAAAGGTCACTGAGGGGAAGGATTAATGCTATGGTTAATACTTATTTTTCCTCTATAGTTACCTGTACAAAACACAGAAAACAGGGCTTTTATGCTTATTCTGCCATGTCAAAGTGATGAGATATAATCCTAAATTTTAATGATCATAACTTATTTCATATCAGGGGAAACATGTTTCTTCTCTATCAGTATAATAGTACCTACTCTCACATATTTGACTACATACCTGTCTCCCATAATTCCATCCTGTAATAATATCAAAGTACATGCAGATGTCAAGATCAAGAATACTCAATTGGTACATGCTCGCACATAAAGGATGTTTACATCTTGTCCTGTATTTAAAAACTGAATGTCTGGATGTGTCCAGTGACTGCTGAGAAAGATCAGCTGATAACAGGGGAAGTCCCTGTGGCAGCATGGGGAGACAGCTGACAGGAGGGAATAGACCCCAATGGGACAGTCATGGGCTAGCTATCCATGGCTGTGGTATCCTAAGCTGTTTAGCATATTGGAAACACCTGCCATAGCTACAGAAAGACAATGGAAGGAAATACCCTCGGAGTCTGTGAGAGGGAGGGTGGAAAAAGACTTCTTTGCAAAAGAAGTCAAATCAGTCGGATGAAGCACAGCAACTGGATGCAAACCACAGCTTGCAGTGCAACAGTACCTCTGTCATAGAGGAAGTACCCTCAAGCACAGAGATGGCATCAGTAGGGGATCCTGCCCAACCTCCTAGACCTGCAGTCGAGAAGAAGCTTGCCGGGCACAGATTGCACATGAAATCCCATAGGAAAAATGTATTGCTCAGTGGTTGCTTTTCCTAAGCTCAGGAGACTTAGATGAGATTCTCATATATCTCTCCTTTTAGTATCAACAGCATTTCAGATGTTTCTCCTAAAATTCGTTTGGAGAAATGGAAGTAGACACAAATGAGACATTAAAAATATTTGAGAAAAAACAGAGAACGTGTTGGAAGAAACATAGAATATCTCTTTATTGTCTTGCTGCAATCTCTATCAAGACAACATTATAGGAATATTTTATTGCTCAGTGGTTGCTCTTGCAGGAAAGTACCTTTAGCTGGGATTCAAACCCATGTTGTCTGAGGAGCAGTTGTGCCTTCACGTTGATGTGCTCTCCACAAGGCTATGGCTCTGACAGAGGTTATTCTACGCTCAGGATACTAAGGGGTGATTCTCTTATATGTCTCATAGAAAAAACAGAGAACGTGTTGGAAGAAACATAGAATATCTCTTTATTGTCTTGCTGCAATCTCTATCAAGACTCCATTATAGGAATATTTTATTGCTCAGTGGTTGCTCTTTCTAACCTCAAGAGACTTAGTTGTGATTCTCATGTATTTCTCATTTTAGTCTCAACAGTGTTTCAGATGTTTCTCCTAAAAATCCTTAGGAGAAATAAAAGTAGACACAACTGAGACATGATACATTTCTGAAAGAAAGGAATCCAAAATGACAATGGGAGCTAAACGTGTGAGAAACATGGGATATCTCTTTATTGTCTTGCTGTAATCTCTTGCAAGACTCCATTATAAAAATGTCTCACTGCTCAGAAGTTGATGCTGCTTTTTTTTTATTGCAATTGGGTTTTTCACCTTTAATGGTCAGGACAGTAGGAGTAAAGACAGGAAACAATTGGACAGGTGAGAATTGAACAGGAGCAGGAAAGTACCTTTAGCTGGGATTCAAACCCATGTTGTTTAAGGTGCAGTTGTGCCTTCACGTCGATGTGCTGCCCACAAGACTATGGCTCTGACAGAGGTTATTCTACGCTCAGGATACTAAGGTATGACTCTGTTATATGTCTCACTGAGATATCAGCTTTGTCTTAAGATGTCTTCAGTTTTATTTTAGGAGAAACGTTAAACTTTTACTAATATTGTAAATACTAAAACCATCATTTAAATAGCATTAAACATTTCAGAATATCAAGGGTTACTAGTTGAAATGTTTACATTTATCGTCAATGTCCAGCATTGTATACACCACATTTCCCAAACACACAAAGGACTTACAAGTGCAAGATGTTTAGTATAAGAGCAATGCCTTTTTTTTTAAACAAATGTAACACTAGTTTACCAGTGTTTTTTTGTTTTTTTTGCTTTGTTTAGTATTCAAATTTTGTCTTGTGCAGCCCATTTTTGCATGTATGTAAATATAGGTTATGGTTTCCTCTGTTAAATCACTGTGCAATAAAACACTGTCTACATAAAACAACTTCAAATATGACAATGCATGTATTGTCTTTGATTGAAATGGTGTAGATAAATGACATTGAAGCTAACCAGAGGGAATTACTTTAATTAGGAACTATTTACCATTGCAAATATTTCTCCTAGACAGAAATGAGGTTACCTTAAGACTGAATGGAAACTTTTGCTTGAGTCTCCTGCTTCTCAAACTTGTCTCCTGAGACAAAAACTCTAACACTCTCACAATGGTCTTCTTTAAAGCCTTAGAAGAGAGCTCAACAACTTTACACATTGAGCTCAGATATTTCTCCTTAGCTAAAGACTCTGGATTTCTCACATTTGTCTCTTTTAAAGCCTTAGAAGAGGTCTCAACAACTTTACACACTGTGCTCAGATATTTCTCCTTAGCTAGACTCTGGATCTCTCACATTTGTCTCCTCAAAACATTACACACTGTGCTCAGATTTTTCTACTACACTAAAGACTCGAAAGCTCTCACATTTGTCTCCTTTAAATTTCAGAAGTGATCTCAATAACTTTACAAAGTGTGCACCAAGTCAAATGCCTCAATATGAGCTCAAACATTTCTTCCATGTATTAATAATCAAATTAGTCAATTAATAATCAAGACTGAGTCATAAGCCATTTATGTGCCTTTCAGCAAAGAAAGCTCCAGGGTTACATTTTCTGTAGATCAGTTTTGAATAATGCATCCGGTACATTACTATTTCCAACAACAAATTATGTGCCCAAGTACATAAACATTGTCCTATAAAAAGTAACATTATCCTTATTTCTGCATAATTTCTCTCTCATTATAGCCTTTAACTCTGAATTTATGATTTTCCCCCTTTTATTTAGTGCCTTTCAAGTACTTGACTTGGTGCACACTTTGTAAAGTTGTTGAGATCTCTTCTAAAGCATTACAGGAGACAAATATGAGACCACCAGCTTATTTAGCTAAATAGAAAAATCTAAGCACAGTGTGTGATGTTGTTGAGATTTCTAATCTAAACTTTTGAGGAGACAAATTTGAGAGATCCAGAGTCTCAAGCTAAGGAGAAATATCGGAGCACAGTGTGTGATTTTGTTGTGATTTCTTCTGAAGCTTTAAAGGCGACAAATGTGAAAGATCCAGTCTCTAGCTAAGGAGAAAAACCTGAGCACAGTGTGCGATGCTATTGAGATCTTGTTTGAAACTTTGGAGGAGACAAATATGAGACCACCAGAGTCTTTAGCTAAGGAGAAAAATCTGAACACCGTGCATGATGTTGTTGAGATGATGTTGCAGTCGCCATACCCTAGCCCAGTCAGGTGTGCCGTGGAAAATCCAAACTCTATTATATTTCGTTATTATTGTTTTAAATCACTGCTATTGGTCTTCCTTATGTCTGTTTGAGGGTTTTACAAATATTTAACCAATGAAAAGCATTCAAAAGAGCTTGTCACTAAACTTTTTAACGCTATGGATTCTCAAACTGTCAGCAAAACCTCTTAATTTCACCATGCTTCCATTCAGAACAAAGCGCCACGCAGTGCACGCAGCCTGGAGATAGATCTCGGCTTGTTCGCAATGCAAGGGTAAATAATAAATGTTTGAATAAGTACAGCGTTTTCTTCACTAAAACACTGTCTATAAATGGCTAATGTAGGCTACTTTTGTAGGCTACGTTTTAAATATCCTGTACATATAGCGCTTCATCGTCTATCATGAGATTTTGGCCAAGTGTATTAAACGACATGAAAAACTAATCGCCCATATAGCTACAATAAATGTTATAACCTGTAAGTTGATGAAAGCGTATAATGCGATGCACCTGCTGCCTCAGATGCGGCCGTTGTAATGACAGACAAAACACAGATCTCCGTCATTCGCTGGTCAAAAACCTTGTTAACTCCATTTGAGCTTGATTTTCATCAAATGTTAAGTGCAAGTGTCTGATAAAGCGTCATACCAACTCTGACGACGCATTGTTTAATTATTATTTTAAAAAACGCTTTTTCCTTTTCTATTTGTTTCATATTTCATTAGTAATGTGCATACCCCCCACCGATTTACGCCACTGCCATGCCCAATGGGTTTGTGAAACACCGCCACTGCTTTAGACTAGGAGAAATATCTGAGCACAGTGTGTTACTGTAACGAATCATCCACTGAAGGCGAGCGTAGTGAAGAAACCAAGTGCAGTTTATTTACAAGTGATCCAAACATCCAAACGATAATCCGAGACTTGACTTGACATGAACAGACTTGACTAGAACAGACTTGACTTGACATGGACAGGACTCACCAACAGTAGAGTTACAACATCAATACACAACGACCGACAATGGCAACATGATGGCTACTTATAGCAAACAAGAGGGTCACATGACAAGAACAAACCAATGGGAAACAAGACACATGACTAGGACAACCAATCAGAATATGACACATACACAAGGCAGAGATACATGAGGGCAAGGGAAGCATGACATTAACAGGGTGAAACAATTACAAAATAAAAGACATGAAAACATGAACATGACAAAACCCAACCACCACATTACAGTGACGCTGTTGAGACCTTGTTTGAAACTTAAGAGGAGACAAATGTGAGACCACCAGAGTCTCTAGCTAAGGAGAAATATCTGAGCACAGTGTGTGATGTTGTTGAGATCTATTCTAAAGCTTTAAAAGAGACAAATGTGAGAGATCCAGTGTCTGTAGCTAAGAAAACATATCTGAGCACAGTGTGTGATGTTTTTGAGATCTCTTTTAAAGCTTTAAAGGAGACCATTGTGAGAGTGTTAAGAGTTTTTGTCTCAGGAGACAAGTTTGAGAAGCAGGAGACTCAAGCAAAAATCTCCATTCAATCTTAAAGTAACCTCATTTCTGTCTAGGAGAAATATTTGAGATGTTAAAGAGATATCTCACTTTTCATTTTTCTTTCCTATGGGATGGCCTGCTGCTGCCGACAAGAAACTGTGGAAAATGGTTAACACCAATTTGACCCTGATGCTAGAGCAAGTTACAGGTACAATGGAGAAGAAATTGGAAAAAAGTGAGAGACATTATATATCAGTATGGGGTAGAACGTTTTGGAGTACAAGAAAGGAAGGAATAAAGCAAGGCCTCAATTGCAGCATTATCCAGGAGGCAACAGGAGATCAAGTCCCTTATTCAACAAAGGAGGCAACTTCGGAAGCAGTGGAAAAAAAGGCTCTGAAAGGGAAAAAGAAGGTATCAATGTGCTTCAAGCTGACATTAAACTCAGCTTGGCATCCCTTCGTAGGGCAGAGCAATTGCGAAAACCCAGGAGGAAAAAAGAACAAACAAAAACTCTGACAAATTTCTGACAAGTCTCTTCACAAGGGAGAAAAGTGGAGCTCTGAAAGTAACAAAGAAAGATCTGGAGGATCACTTGAAGGTGATACACTCTAGGGGTCTGCAGCGAAGCCAGTATTTGTATCTGTATTTGTATCAACAACCACAAAATTATTCGTATCTGTATCTCGGATAAAACCGGAAGTAGGCGGAGCTTGAACCAGAACTTCGTACAGTTATATTTGATAAGACCGTTATGTTTATGGTTTTACAGCCTATCTTCTTTCGTAGTTATCACTGAACAAATATACCGTGTTTATCTAAAATAATTATTTATTTATGATTATAACATTTATTTAAATATCTTCCAAGAGTCGGAGCCGATTTCCTTGTATAGGCAGTGCTTCGAGATGTAGTGCGGTTGTGCTTCGAGCAACGCGAGTTCGAGTTCCAGCTAGGGGACCTTTCGTGATCCGATAAATAAATATTTAAATATCTAAATCAAAACAGTAAGGGTTCCTACACAGTTTAGAAATATGGAAATTAAGTAATTTCCAGGAAATGCATGGAAAAAGGCAACTGCAACACTGCTATTTTATTTGCGCTTATTTCATTCATAGAGTTTACACTAATTTACTTCATACACTCGTTATTGCGTAGTAATTTTAGAGGTTTATGTAAATTATCATACTTTCCTTTGGCTCACCGGTTCCCGCGCAAAGTATGGAATTTCACTTAAATGGAAAAAAGAGAACAGAGTATGGAAAAATATTTGTGTTTCGACTATTTGCCCTATGCAGCGTTCTAAAATATAAAATTAATCATTTCTAAAATTTCCTTTGGCTCACCCGTTCCTGCGCAGTTTAAAAAAGTATTTCACGTAAGTAATTTGCAGGTCTGGACAACCTCTGGTAAAAAAAAGAGAACAGAGTATGGAGTATGGACTATTTGCCTTATTCAGTGTTCTAAAATATAAAATTAATAATTTCTAAAAATGTATCATACAAGTAGGAAGATTTCATGACAAACATTTAGTGATCAGCAATGTGGCTGTTTGTTTGGAGATTGCGCTGTGCTTATTCATTCGTGTATCATATCGTAGCCTATAAGGTTTAAATAATTCATTGCCTTTTATATATACACACAAAAAGTAACGTGTATGATGTATTATTTTAGGTAATATTAGGCCTACTCTCCCTTACCAAACAGTAGTATACTTCAAGTTTATTTTAGCAAGTATACTTAAGTAAAGTTCAAGTATATTTTTAAGTATACTTTATTTCATAAAGTTTACATTCATTCACTTCACACACTCATTATTGCGTAAATTTAGAGGTTTGCGTAAAATATCGCGCTGATCCCCTATGGTTCACCTGTGAATCTAGCAAACACCAGACTGGGCTGCAGCCTCAGCCGAATATTCAGGCAGAATTATTCATTATCCGTTTTTGAAGGCATTGTCTGTGCCTTTCTTAATACACTCCGACCCAAGATGGCAAAAACGTCAAAAAACGTCTCGCCATGCTGAGAAACGAAAACTGGAGACCATTCAACAATTGTCCAATTATCAATTAGGTAGCTACCAATGATAACAGTATCAAAAACACATTACAGGGCACTGAATAGCTGTTGATGTTCATCTATACCTCTGGAAATTATGTAGTGGAGGGCCTGAACATAGGAACATAATGCTCTTGGTGAACAGATGTAAAGCATATCTCAGACTGTCTGCTGCTCCCCTGTACAAATACTTGTTTGATTGGTCCCACCAATATTAATCTTGCTGAATCCCTTAAATGCTTCCAGACATTTAGTGTCCAACATAGAGAGCAAAATTGGGCCTGAAGGCCAAACAGCTTCTTTATAAATAAATCAAAAAGAAGCTAGGAAGATTTGACAGAGATAATCAAACCAAGGCCTAAAGATGAGTTTTATCTGAGTGGCCCACTGGACTCCCACTATATCTTTTGACAGTAGTTTTTCTTTCTTAGATTCTTTTAACTTTTTTATTATTATTATTATTTCTACAGGTCAGGATATCTAAATAGACTTAAGTAAAGAAAAATTAACACTAAACATACAATAGTAAAAAATTATATTCTACACTGTAAAAATATTAACTTGCTTCATGTGGTAACTAACTAAATAAACTTATATAAATCAACAATTCAAAAAAATATTACTTAAAAAATAGTTGAGTAAATCAACCTTAAATTATACTTATGTAATACAGGAATACAGATGAAAGTCGTTTCCCTCAGTTTTCTATCACTGAAAGATACAAGGAAAAGAAAAAAAAAAGGTCACCAGTTCTTCATACTCATTACATTCTAATATCTAGCAGACATGAAAAAAATAACAATTTATGAAACATAAGCTCTTATGAGGTTATACGAAATATGTTTTTATGAGCACAACAATGCTGATAAAGATATACCAAAGAGAATCCTCTGTGACACTATGATTCCATCAGCCTTCATGCTCATCTCTGTTCACAGATGACCTTGGTTACAACTAATGAACATTACTGCTTGTTTCCATCCTGTTCAAGGAAAGCTGAGCGGCTGGCAGTAAATAACCTGGATCAGGCCCGATCCTTAATGCAACTGATGACTGGTGACGGTGGTGCTGACAGAGACTTTATCTAGAGATTACAAACTTGGAACCTGTAGCATTTTTTCATGTCGGAAAAATGACAGAAACATAGCCACATGATCAGTTTCAGAAAATAACACCGTGCAGGAGTCACCACTCCAGAAGGTTAATTATCCTTTATTCATGGGCTACACCAAAGCAGGGCTTTCACCACATGCATGTGGTCTCGCAGAAGCCATGTTGTGGGCACGGTGAGGCTCTGACTTACTGAAATTATATGGGCATCTCCTAGCTCTGACATCAGCGAAATTACACTCAGTTGGTAGAACAGCCTCTGTCTTATTATAAGTTATGAGATGTTTGAGTTTTTGGAAGCAGTTTTGTTAGGATTGATGTGGGATCATGGTAATCCTGGTGGTCATGTTGTTTTCCAGAGTCTGTAACATGGAAAATCATTGTAGAAAATCATTGTAGACAGAGAGCAAAAACAAGATACCTGCTTAGACAAATCAGCATAATCAAATCAGTTCAGATATTTAAGGGCACCATCAGATTAAAATGTTTTGGGCCTTTTTGGACCATGTGAATTAGCTTTGAAGTCATAGTATGTTACTGCAGGAGTATTCAAGTGGTGTCTGGGGATTCCTGGGGGCTGAGATCGATAGATTTCTGGAAACTAAGTCACACCTGACTGTAAGTCACACTGGGTCAATTGGGTCATTTATGGCTTATGTTGGGTCATTTATATTCTGGAAAATATGACAACCATTAAAACAGGTTTGTCATATATGTTTCTCAGTACAAATGAGTCTTTGTACATGACAATAGATGCATTTATATTTTAGGTAGGGAGTCTTTTGCAAAGTAATCATATTCAGGGGCCTGTTACATTTGACAACTATAAGCTTAAAAGCTGACAAAATTCAGTTTTTAGCAGATGTACTGTATACATTTAAAATGTATATACTTTCTCTTTAAACTGGACCAAAATATTGATGACTCATCTTGTAAAATATTCACCCATGTATGTTTATTATTTCTATCTATCTATCTATCTATCTATCTATCTATCTATCTATCTTTTTCATCAAAATGCCATAACTCCATTTTTCAGTAAAATGACTGTTGACATTTGTTGGACTACTCTAATCATTTAGTCTGCTTAAACCATGCCCATCCATAATCGACTGCAAACTCGCTACAAATCCCTGCCCTTCATTTCTTTTGCATTTTAGTTATAATCCGTTACACTCAGATGTATATCACAGTACAGAAGAGACAGATCTCTAATTAAAATTTTAATTCTGGGTGTACTATCCCTTATATAAAGAATGAGAGGTACTCCAAAACACACTGGATACCCTCTATACCTCCAGACTGCTGCCCTTGCGTTCCTGGAGCAATGCATGGAGCCACCCTAATGAGCCATTAACTCATCGATAGCGATTTAATGTGCGAGCAGTGAGCCAACACAGACACCATATATCCCATGCAGCAGAATCTGGACAGACAATCCGCTAATATGACGAGGAGTGCTTTGTTATGCCTCCTCAGAAACCACAAGACACTCAACCTCATCAAGTACACAGTCCACATTATCTGCCACAAACGGTACATAAAAAGTATGACATATCATATGCGGTTGGTTACACCAGACTGCATGCTAAAACCATTATCTGTTTGACGAAGGCTTTCATTGCCATTTTACAGAAGTCTACTAACATACATGAGCTGTGGCTACCTGACACCGAAAACATTCAAAAGATCTGGAGAAGTAAGCAAGCTTTCTTGAGTTTCAAGCATGCATTAACGAATTGGCTCTTGTAGCATGTGGGACTGCATACTGATTAAATAATCTGGTTTGTAAATAGAGCCTGTTTTTAATGTGTCTCTGTTTTTCCATGTCTGGATCTTATTGGGATTTGCTGATACCTTTTCCAGGTTTCCCCAGTTTAATATCCCACCACACCTCTCCCTCATGACCCTTTTCATATCCCAGAACACCCTGGGCCTTGTATCTCCAAGTGGTTACTCTGAACAGCACCTCTAAATTTTAGCAAGGGCTTTGCTGAATAGATTTATAGAAGAATTTTGACAATTGCTCAAAAAGCATCCAGTGCTACCAGAGCTCTCGATCTGTGGCAAAAGCATCCAATTTTCCATCACATATTTGCTGTGTCGCTGCTGTGATAAATCTGAAATTTTGGAGCTGGAAAAATAAGCACAGTATGGCTTGGTCCCATTGTAATGTCTTAAGCAGGTTTTCTTTAGGGACCGCAGCAGCCCTGATGCTAGTTTGGCCATTGTGTGTCCTGGAGATTAGCTGTGGACATACTGGTTTTTGAAGTGGGGTCAAGGTAGCCAAAGAGCTCAAAATGAGGCATGTGTCTGCTAGACACATCCAGTAGCCTAGCTGCTAAATGAGTGCAGTGCATGTTTAGCTCTCAGATGGCCTTTAACATTAATGGACCAGCATAAAACACCCAGTCTGGAGCCATCGAAGCCTCTCCAATTAACATGAATGCTCAAACCAGATCAGGCTAAATCTAAAACTAATTATCCTCACCTTGAATAAACATCATCCTCATAATGGTGTGGGAACATAATGCAAAAGTACAAATGAGACAGGATGAGATGATATCTCTAACAACTGTCTTGTTCATCAGCACTGTGACTTACAGGCCAAGTCACATATACTGTAAAAAAAAAAAAAAGGTGTGACTGGTTGCATTTGAATTAACAGTGAGGTCAAACAGAAATGCATATTTGTATTTATGCATCATTTTTGTCTAATATACATTTTATGTTTCCTGGGAATTTGACCTATGCCAGTGGACTGCAAGTTAGTGAACAAAAAAAAAAGTAATTTGAGATAAAAAAAATGTCTTGTAAAATATGTTTAATGCAATAATTAAAAAAAAAACGTACCAAATTTGATTCGATTAGTTTAATTTTTTTTATTTTGCTTTTTAAATACTGCTTAAAAATCTTAAGATTAACCATAATTATTTTATTGTTGACAGTCATAATTTTTAACTGTAAAAGAAAAACACAAAGCAAGCAAACAAACAAATAAAAAACAAAGAAATATAGCATAGTCCTCTTCAGGATAAATTTTGATCAGCATATTTTAGGTATCTACAAGTGCTGTCAACAGAGACTTACAGTTCTCCGTAAATTTAAGCACTTGTCTGTTCAGCCTCGTCTCCTTCTTCTCCTGTATCGAAGTATTATTGAGCCAGTTCTTATGTACGGTGCCATTTGTTTCTTTCATATGCTTACAGTTGTTAATAAGAACAAACTTTTAAAGAAAACTCATTTGGCTAGTAAGATTATTGGTATTCCTAATCCTAATTTTTCAGATTGTGTCACTTTAGCTACGATTCGGAAAGCACATATAATCCTAAATGATCCAGATCACCCACTCCATCGGTATTTTATTCCCCTTCAATCTGGCCGTAGGTATAGATCACCTATGTGCAGGAAGACTAAGTATAGGAAGATTTTTTTCCTACAGCTATATGTGTTTTAAACACATAGGAAATCAACCATCGTCTTAAACTTATGCATTTCTTTTTTTTTTTGTGACATGATGTGAATTGACGTGACTGTTTTTGATTGTATTGTGATAAGCTGTATGGGTGTTATATACGCACCCTCTGTGAAAATGAATTTCCTCTCTGAGGACAAATAAATTACCTCTCTCTCTTCAGGATAATACAACAAACATTAATATTGTAACATTGTAATTTGTGTGTTTGTATAGACAATAGTTTGCTTGCAGAATTAAATGGCTACTTTTTATATTGAAAATGTTGAAGCCAAAGCAAAATATACCAGAAAAGAAATACATTTTATGCGTTTCTGTCAGCTATAACAGAACAGCTATATGTATGCCAGATGTTACACTTTCCAGATGGTAAATGGCGAGATGGTGCAATCTTGACATCCTCTTATGGACCTTCTGATGTCCCTTGCCATGTTATGCCACCAGAAACGATCTTGAAGCAGTAAGAGTGTTTGATTGACCCTGGTGTGACCAGTGCCCACCGAATAATGTTATGATCGAATGAGACTGAGACGTTGAGATCTGGGAACATATTGAAGACCTTGAGGGCAACCTGCCATAGGTTTTTTTGGAGGCACTGGACTCGGTCTCTTCCTCTTTCCAGGATAGAACTAGTAATCACACTGATGGTTGCTCGGTCACACGGATGATGGTTTTTGGATCTTCAGAGGAGTCATTGCTTCAGATGAGTCACAGCATCTGCTCTGGATGACAGGAGATTTGGAAATCGAATCGAGTAAATAAAAGAGCCCAGTGGGCTTGGCGAGGATTGAGCCGTTTCGCTTCTCTGAGATGCTGTAAGTTCTTGTGATCCGTCCAACACTGTGAAGGGATGACATGCACCCTCAAGCCAGTGCTTGATGGCTAGTAACTACATGGATGGAGTTTAGGAAGCATTCTCTGCTGCTGCAAAAGCACGACTCTGACACCAGTAGTGGAAGCATCCACTTCAACAGTGAAGGGTTTATTTGGATCAGGGTGGACTAGGAGCGGTGCTGTGCAGAAGGCCTGTTTCAGATTCTCAAAGGCCTATGTGGCCACTGGTGACCAGGACAGAGGCTTGGGCTTACCACAGAGGAGAGTTATAAGGGGACTGGTTATGGAGCTGAGATTGAAGATGAAAAGGCAATAGAAATGAGCAAATCCCAGGAAATGTTGGAGCTCTTTCACAGTAGTGGGTGTTGGCCAATTGCAGATGGCGTCCACCTTCCTCTCGTCCATAGAAATGGCATGTTGACTGATTTTGTGTCCGAGGAATTGGATCACCGACTGGTAGAACTGATATTTCTAGGCGTTGAGGTATAGATGCAACTGTCTCAAATTTGAAGGACTTCTGCATTGTAGTGGCGATGTTCAGCCATGCTCCGGGAGTACACTAGGATATCGTTGATGTAAACTATGACAAAGTGGTGGAGGTACTCCCAGAGCACCTCGTGCACAAAGTTCTGGAAGACGGAAGGAGCATTGACAAGGCCATATGGTATAATGCAGTACTCAAAGTGGCCAGTAGGGGTCACAAAAGCAGTCTGTTATTCATCCCCTTTTCAAATTCTGATCAGATTATATGCACTGCGGAGATCCAGCTTTGTGAAGACTCTGGCACCTTTGAGTTGTTCAAGAGCAGCAGGGACAAGAGGAAGATTATATTGGAATTTGACTGAGATTTTATTGAGAGCACGGTAATTGATTCAGGGACGCAAAAAAGAAGCTGTAAGCAGCAGGGGAGATGTAAACTCAGATGCATCCTTGCTGGAGGGCTTCCTGAATGTGCTCCTCCATGGCCTTCTGCTCTGGAATGGACAGTGGATAGATCTTTCCACAGGGCACTGGTGCACCGGAATGAGATCGATGGGACAGTCCCATGGCCGGTGCGGAGGCAGTTGGGTAGCTTTCTTTGGACAAAACACATCGCTGAAGTGGGCATAGCACTCAGGGATGTCATCCAATTGTTGCTATAACGGGATCTCAATAGATGTGGAGAATACAGGAACTGAATATTTAGGAGCATGGAGAGGGAGCTTCGGGAAACAGGCAGGGAAACAGCTATCGCCCCCCTTCAGGATCTCTCCGCTCTGCCAGGACAGCACTGGATGATGTTTAATTAACCACAGTCACCCTAGGATGATGCCAGCAGTGGAATTCTCCAGAACTAGCAGATGGAAATCCTCTTGATGTAATTTGCCAATGCACAGTTGAATGTGATCCAATGTATAATGGACGAGACTCCAGTTGAGGAGTTTGCCAGTTACGGACTTGGGTTGGCAATTCTTCTCATTGAAGGTTTTCTGGAGGCTGAGCTGATGACAGAGTTCTCCAGAGAATAAGTTCCCGGCTGACCCAGAGTAGATAAAGGCGGTGACTGAATTAGATACATTGTAGGCAGTAATGAGCACTTTGGTAGTGAGCGGAGTGGAACTAACACAAGTGGTTTGTACAAAACTCACCAGAGGACGAGGGGGATGGATGGGGCATGTTGTAATGGCATGTCTTGAGTCACCGCAGTACAAACAGAGACCCTGAGTCAGCCGTCACCATCGCTCAGCCATTGGGAGTCAAGTGGATTCAACTTGCATCAGCTCTGATTCTGGAGAGCTGGCAGGTTCAGGTTGGTGAGGAGAGTGGAGCTGACCCTGGGAGTTGTCCTGACACCCCTGCATACGATGGGAAACTCTGATGGCTAGTTGGATGAATCTCTCGAGGCTGATGGTATCATCATATGCAGCTAGATGCAGCCGGAGTCGCAGTGACAACCCTTGACTAAACGTTGTGAGGAGAGAACACTTGTTCCATCCACTCATATTCTGCATATCCAGCATATTCTGAGACGGACATCTTCCCTTGGCACAGATGGTTCAATTGGACACTGATCAAAGAGTCACTGAGTGGTCTGCCAAAAACTTTGCAGAAATGGGCTACAAAGCTGTCTAGAGAATGTGTTACCAGTCCTGATTGTTACCAGATAATCTTGGCCCACTGCAGTGCCTTTCCCATTAGAAGGGAGATGATAAAGGATATTTTTGCTCTCTCCATCGGGAAGAGGTGTGGCTGCATCTCGAGGGCCAGCGAGCATTGGAGCAAAAATCCGTTGCACTCCACCCCTGAATCAGAGTAGGGCAAAAGGTTAGCCATGGGATTAGCAACATAAGCCATAGAAATAGTGGGGACCGGTGCAGTGACTGGTGTGGTGGTGATTGAAGTGGTGAGAGTGTGGCAAAGCACATTTATAAGATCCTTGAAGGCATCTGTGTCCGATGGGCTAATGTTGTCGCACGAACAGTGCTGGTCTGGTCTTCTGTCAGGGAACATCTGTCAGGGAACATAGACTCAGTTCGGTGAAACAACAGTGAAGGATTTATTGAGACCAGTGCAATAGGTCAGTAATGGCAATGACAACTGAGCAAAGAAGAGGAGTAATGTACTTGTGGAGGTGAGTAGCACACACACAAACAATAGTTCTTGAGTCGCTTTACGGAAATCAATAGTAATCTTATCTTACAGGTAAACATCGAACACAATGGGGGCTGGAGACTGGAGATGGAGACCAGAGTTTCAGAGACGTGGAGAAATGTATACTGTACAAGGTAATAATTAGTGCTGGGCAACGATAAATTTTTTAAAATCACGATTAATCACATGATTTTCTGCGATTAATCACGATTGATCACATTGTTATGCACAGAATTCAATAATGAATTCAAAAGTAGTGTATTGTGCACTTTTTTCATTTAAAAGTACTGCTATATGAACAAAAGTGCAATAACATTTGGTTTGCAAACACTTTAAACAAATAAGGTGCTTTTTTTACAGCAGTATTCCTTTAACATAGTAGCAGTTAAAATATTTCTTGTAAATCTCAACTTATAACATTAATGTAATCAAATTAAATATAAAACAAGCTATTTGCCACTGCCAGGGCATTAACGTTTTTATAGAAAATATTTTATAGTTTGTTATAGAAAAACAAGTTATGCTCAAAGTCCAGAGCCTCGATCATAACATTATAACAGGCACCTTCCGAGTAGAGACCTGCACTATCGCAGGACCTAACGCAGCAGAGTGTGGCGCGGGACAACACTTGATGGGCTAATGCGGGCAGATAGAGACTCGTGTGTGCGGGATGCAGGACAATAAGGGTGTATCACACTAGGCAATCTTAACCGTGCCCGAGAGCGTCTGACCCCCAAAGCCCGGTTCGTTTGACTAGTGTGATTGCTCCGTGCCGTGGTTCGTTTAGCCGGCCCTGGCTCGGTTGGAAGAGGTGGGCCAGAGCGCGGTTCACTTGGGCTTGAGCTCAGGCGCGATACGCATGTAGTGTGAGCTGAGCGCGGAACTTCTGATATTTGCAGCATGATTGCGTGAACATTTCTGAGTGTCAAAAGTGATAGATCTGTAAA
The DNA here is from genome assembly GCF_001515605.1 of Sinocyclocheilus anshuiensis. Taxonomy (NCBI): domain Eukaryota; kingdom Metazoa; phylum Chordata; class Actinopteri; order Cypriniformes; family Cyprinidae; genus Sinocyclocheilus; species Sinocyclocheilus anshuiensis. The sequence continues at coordinate 22,575 of NW_015536584.1, forward strand.
GCAATATATTGTGAGAGGGCCGTTTGTGTTACCGCGTCCCAAACGACTCAAATAATAAACCACAAAGTTAACAAAACGATGCACTCCACTGTGCTGAGCGAGATCACTTCTCTGCTGCCTTCACGTGCTATCGGAAATGTCCTATTTCCCACTTATGAAGTCGTGAGCGCTTCATGCAGAGCGCTGCTGCAGTCTTAGGCCCACCCCAAATCCTCTTACTGGTTGAGACGTGTGATGACACCCATCCCAAGCCAGTACTGATCAACATCCCACCCCTCCTGTGACCCGTGGTTTGTCTGTATTTATATTCGGAGCCAGTGAGCAACGGACTTTCATAATAATAAAAAACTGCATTAATGCGTGATAAAATAATTGTCGGCGTTAATCAATTAATGCATTAACGCGATAATAACGCATTAACTTGCCCAGCCCTAGTACTAATACAGGTAAGTAGTTTGCGGGAGTAACAGGAGTAGTCCTAGTCGTAGATACGTAAATAGTGCTAGTGATGAGTGCAATGATTGATGACAGGTTGAGGTGATTACAACTTAGGGGAATGTGCTCATTGTGAGGGAATGCCAGTGGAGCCTGGTGAATCTGTGACAATCTATCTGTCCTTTTATTTTTGGACCATCACATTTGGGGGTTACATTATATTATCACTATTATGTGTGTGTGTGTGTTTATTAAAGTTAAACTTTTGATACATCATATTGTGTCAGCATTCATGTTCTACAGTATGTAGCTGTAGGAATCACTGGCTACGTGCTTACAGTGTAAGTACAGTATAAATGAAAAAAGGCAGTTACAATTCAGACAAATAAATCCTCACCTATATGTATGCCACTTATTGCTCCATAGTCCACATCCTCTGGTCACCGAGTGAAGGCAGGTTAGAGAAAAAAGAGAAAAAAGTGCACTCTGATCAAATAATGATAAATGTGAGATGGAGTCTGGACAACCCTTAATCAAGAAGTGGTGACAGAAAGGGATAATTTGCAGTGTTACTCTTTTTTACACATGATGTAAACAAAGACAAAAATACTGGCAAATTAGAGTTGGGTTACTGTTATGTGACCGTGCTGAAAATGATAAAAAAAATGACCTTCCATGTAGTCTTTTCAGTGTGAGTGAAATGGCATGAGAGAGGAGAAAGAGAGATGATCAGAAACTGCATTCATAACTAGAAAAAAAATACATGTTTTTGACATTTTGTAGAGGTTTCTAATACTGAGGAAATACATTCTCATTATGAGATTACACAGACATTATAGCTATTTGTCAAAGAAAGAAGGTGCACTTAGACACAGCAAAAGGCCTAGCACTTCATCAATCAATCTTACTGTATAATCAGTGAGCATATGAAGTTTTTACTGTCTAAATTTGGACCGTCATGGTCACAGAGTTTGATGACACCCTCAAGTTAGTTCATTGTCTTCTCATGCATATTACTCACAGGACTTGAATGTAGTTTCTCGATCTGGCAAGCCCTAAGCTAATTGGCTGACTAGATGCAACTTTCAGGAGTAGGGCTTATGGATTCCAATGAGGCTAAGTAGACTGACTGATTGATTGATAGGTCCAGGTTATAGGTGTGTTCAGCTTAAAGTGGCACAGCGCAGATTGATTGGTGTGTGACAACAAATTACCATGAGACATATGGTCATCCTATTTTAGATAAACCTGCCCTTTGCTTTAGATGAACCTTAGATAAACCTTTCAGATTTGCTCATCTCTACTCTTTCTTTTGGTGGCTTTAGGATGTAAACATGTGGCAAGGGTTTTTGGATGGATGTACCATAAATCGAGAAAAAAAAGCAAAATGTAATTATTTTGGAAGATAATGAACATGCTTTTACTTCTCAAGTGGGATGAGGTGAGTAACGTAAATTGAAAGCTCACAGTATGTGTGTGGCCTCGTCTTTAGAAGCCACAATACAGTGGCAGCCAAGGGGCAAGACATGGACATTCAGTCCAATTGTCCATCATGATGTGGCCAGGGTGGAGTTTTGGAATAGTAATTGCAATTTTCTGTGACCAAGCTCAACTTGTCCTAACTATGTCCTCACCTGCGGTTCATTGGGGAATGATGTGTTTCATGCTTATACAGAGCCAGTAAAAATGCTGGTGCTGTCTTGAGTTTAACATGTGGCATTTTGGTAACCATTTGCTTCGACCCAAGCTCTGTGTTTGAGTGTGTTATAGGGGAGGCCATAAAGTGACCTCGTCAATCATCTCCGTGTGAGGACTCAGAGTCGCAGAGCAGCTGTCACTTTCCTTGCATCAACCCACAGATGGAGCTTTTATAGGGAAGGCTGTTGCTTTGAACAGACCTACAATGGCTTTTCAAGATAAGATCAAACTATTCCAGATCCATCAATTGGCTTCTTCCTTTTCCACCCCACTTTAATTCCCTCAAGAATTTATACTGCAGCAAAATAAAGACAGCACAATGACAACTACATGTTACTTTGAGATATTGAGGTGGATAGCATATTGTGTTCTCTCTGTTCATCAGTTCAGATGAACTAGCTCAGATGGAGTGTTCATGTGAAATATTCAAAGACAATGAGAAAATGCATTACTTATTCTTTGATGTCAAACTTGTTTATAGAAAGCCAAACTGTAATAGCAAATGTAGCATATTTAAAAATATTTAAATAGCTGTTGGACGTTTGCCAGTGTAAATTAGAGTAAGGAATGAATTTCAGATGCATTACATTTTAATCTAAAATATCAATATCAGAGGGTGTTTTTTTTAAACAAAGAGTGCTTTTAAAACAACTTTGTTAAAAAAAAATATATATATATATATAATATCTTATATGATATTCTGTTAAAATGCAGATGGTCACCACTTTCTATTCATTGTGACTTACAGCATACATTTAAACAATGTATACTACAAATATCTACAGGTTGTGTGGTACAAACAAATGCATGACAAAGAAGATGAAGCATAATAGTCTTTTAATAATCCACACGGGAAATTCAAACACAGGTAGTAACGTCTCGGTTACGTATGTAACCCTCGTTCCCTGAAGGAGGGAATGGAGACGTCACGTCGGTGACCAACGAATTGGGATCTCACTTAGAGAGACCAATCCACTTTGAGTGTAAACTAAACGAGCCAATGCACATTGGCATGCAATGATTGCATCCAGCTGCCGCTGATCACAGCGTGAGCATAAAAAGGCAGCCAGCACTACGCATACCAGGTTTTCGCTGAGGAGCCGAGCCGGTGACCCGGCCGCTCAGCGGTGGTACAGCAGCCGTGGCGACGAGACGTGATGTCTCTGTTCCCTCCTTCAGGGAACGAGGGTTACATACGTAACCGAGACGTTCCCTTTCAGTCGGTC
>NW_015536584.1:26163-26926 GCF_001515605.1 Sinocyclocheilus anshuiensis
AATACACATATGAACATTCCTTAGGTGCATATGGAAGATTGGAGGTGATTGTAACCCTCTTGGAATGGCAGAAGTCTGTCGGGGAAACACGGGCTCTGAGGCTATACCGTGGACTTTACACATATGGGAACCACTTAGGCCTCTACATATGGAACCCAGCCCTCTACCGGTTCTCATAGATTCAGCGAGTGAGGGCCTGGCGCCAGACATTCTGCCACATCTGGCTACCGAGGGAACAGAGGAGCTCGATAGGGTCTACAGTACGGACACTCTGAAGAAGTTTCTAGCAAGCCGGGGCCTAAACCGGGGCCTCTCAGTGCCTCTACCCGTTTGAGGTGAGAACAAAGGAGGATACCAGCTCCACACGAAGACTATAGGATCTAGCGAACGTGGGGGTCGCCCAGCCCGCAGCTCTACAAGTATCTGTCAGCGAGGCGCCATGAGCCAGCACCCAGGAGGATGCAACACTTCTAGTTGAGTGAGCTCACTGTCCAGTGGGCCATCCTCTGCTTAGCGACGGCATTCCCCTTCTTCCGGCCTCCGTAACAGAGAAAGAGCTGGTCTGAGGTCGTAAAGCTTTGTGTCCGGCCTACGTAGCCTCGGAAGGCTCGAACAGGACAGAGCAAAGCTAGGGCTGGGTCTGCCTCCTCTGGGGGCAGCGCTTGCAGGCTCACCACGTGATCCCTGAAGGGAGTAGTCGGAACCTTGGGCACATAGCTGGGCCGGGGCCTCAGGATTACCTGGGAGTCAGCCGACCCAACCT
>NW_015536584.1:27234-28227 GCF_001515605.1 Sinocyclocheilus anshuiensis
TAGCCAGGCCGGGGCCTCAGGATTACCTGGGAGTCAGCCGGCCCAAACTCTAGGCACGAATCGTCGACCAAAAATGGGTGCAGGTCCCCTACCCTCTTGATGGAGGCCAGTGTAAGCAGGAGCAGAGTTTTAATTGAAAGAAACTCTAGCTCAACTAACTGCAAAAGGCTCAAATGGGTCCTGCTTTAGTGTTTCAAGCACCAGAGACAGGTCCCAAGAGGGTATGGAGAGGGGCCGGGAAGGATTTAACCTCTCGCCCCCCTAAGTAACCTGATGACCAGGTCATGCTTCCCTACCGACTTCCCTTCAACGGGGTCATGGTTAGCAGCAATCGCTTTTTTTTTTTTTTTTTTAGCGACATAGCCTTAACGAACAGGTTCCACTTCAAGGCGTAAGCGTGTCTTGTAGATGGAGCTCTTGCCGAAGTGATGGTGTCAACTACCTCTTGAGGTAGGTCACCTAGAACCTCCGCATCCCGTCCAGGGACCAGACATGAAGTTTCCAGAGGTCTGGACGTGGGTGCCACAGGTCCTTCCTCAGAGGAATCTGCCAGGAAGGGGTTGTCGCGAGGAGCATTAGTTTGGGGAACCAGGTACGAGTGGGCCAATACGGCGCCGTCCAAACCCCCGACACTGCATGCCCGTTGTACGTGACGCCCCAGCCAGTGGTGGAGGCATCTGGGTAAACCACAGCATGCCTGGAGACCTGTTCTAGGGGCACTCCTGCCCGGAGGAAAGTAAGGTCTGACCACGGGGTGAAGGTTTGGTGACAGGCCGGTGTAACTTGGACCCGGTGAATGCCGTGCTGCCACGCCCACCTCGGGACTTGGCCATGAAGCCAGTGCTGAAGCGGTCTCATATGCAATAGCCCTAGCGGTGTAAGTGCCGCTGCAGCTGCCATATGCCCCAGGAGCCTCTGAAATAGTTTCAGTGGGATCGCTGTCTTGCCCTTGAACGAATTCAAGCAGTTCAGCACCGACCGCGCACCTTCCTC
>NW_015536584.1:28244-28644 GCF_001515605.1 Sinocyclocheilus anshuiensis
ACACGGGGCGACAGGCACAGCCCAGAGGGCAGGACCTCGTACTGATATGCTCATCCTTCGAACGCGAACCGCAGAAATGGTCTGTGGCGCGGAAGGATCGACACATGAAAGCACGCATCCTTCAGGTCGATCGCTGCAAACCTCGGGGACGGATGCACCCGAAGATGTGTTTCTGCGTCAACATTTTGAACGGTAACCGGTGAAGGGCCCGGTTCAAAACATGCAGATCCAAGATTGGTCGTTACCCACCGCCTTTCTTGGGTACAATGATGTAAGGGCTGTAAAGCCCTGTATTCATATCGGCTGGAGGGACCGGCTCTATCACATCCTTCGCCAGTAGGACTGCGACCTCCGCCCGCAAGACAGGACCATCGGCCGCCTTCACTGTTGTGAAGCGGAT
>NW_015536584.1:28861-38617 GCF_001515605.1 Sinocyclocheilus anshuiensis
CTCTTTCGCTCACCGCCAGGTTTGACGGGGGCCTGGACGGGTGGGGCGGCCTGCCTACGCCCAGCTCCACGGTGCCGCTTGCTGGAGGCTGCTGCGGATACAGCGTGGGAGCAGGGGCGGACGCAGGGGGCCGCCCTCAGTGACGAGCAGGCAGGGGCGCTGCGGCCGGCAGACAGGTGGAGGCAGCAGCTGCCCACCGGGGAAGGGTGTGACGACCCGCCTCAGTCTGCTTCTGTGCAGCCAAAAGCTGCTGGGCCAAGCTCTCGACCGCGTCACCGAAGAGGCCGGTCTGGGACACAGGGACATTACGGCACGGTTCGCCCTGCCGGGTCGAGGCAGTATTAGGATACAACTGCATCGCAACCGACCGCTCCACCGGGGGGGGCCCTTTTATAACCCCTAGCTGCACCACCGTCGAGGGTGGTGAGGGAGGAGGAACCAGCAGGTCGGTTTCCGGCAGTAAAAGGTGCCGTCCATGACCTGGTGAGCTCCTCATGCACCTCCGGGAAGAAAGGCACCGAGGCAGGGCACTGAGAACCAGTGCGAGCCACCCCAAGAAAGCAATCGTCCAACCTCAAGGGCTCGGGACGCGGTGGAGGTTTCCACTCAAGTCCTACGCTCTCGGCAGCCCGGGAAAGCATAGCCGACATCTCCGGATCCGATTCAGGTGTTGCCACCATCCCGGAGGGCGGCAGTACAGCCGAATCTTCCTCTCCAGAGAGCTCTCCCTCCGATGCAGTTATCGACATCCGGTCATCGGGAGGAGTCCCGAGGGATACCGCTGGTACGCTCTTTGAAGAGGGCCCAGCGCATTCCTTTGGTGATGAGGCAGCCATCGTTACCATCACCCGACGCCAGGTAACGACCGCATCCAGAAACGCATGGGTGAAACGGCATCTTTAAAAAAATGATCTGTCGTCTTTACAAAGACGCACCTGCTTATTGTACTGTTTTAGAGAAATTGGCTCTTTTAGGGAAATGCTCTTTTACGTGCTGAGACGCACAGGGAAAACGGCCGTTTGCAGCACGACAGGGGGTAGTGCAGCCTGAAGTGCACAACCCACTCGACGTAGGAACGACCATTGCTGAAGCGCTGTCCACCAACACAAAAAGCTCCCGAGAGCGCGCTAGACTCATCACACACGAAGCAGTTTTCTCTCTAAGCGAGATCCCAATTCGTCGGTCACCGACGTGACTCAGACTGACCGACTGAAAGGGAACTAAACTTAAGTAGAGGCGATAACAGTGAAAAGACAAACAGAGTCCAAGTGGTTGTGACACTCATTAATTGGAAGATCCAAAACTTATGCTTTAACATATGACCACAGTTTGAACATTTTTGTATGTAGTTTCCTAGTCTGTGCACTATATAATATAATCATTTTTTTCCATCACTGAGATACTATTATAGTTTTATTAATATGTGACCCTGGACCACAAAACCAGTCATAAGTCGCACTGGTATATTTGTAGCAATAGCCAACAATACATTGTATGGATCAAAATTATAGATTTTTCTTTTAGGCTAAAAATCATTAGGATATTAAGTAGAATAATAAGATCATGTTCCATGAAGATATTTTGTAAATTTCCTACCATAAATATATCAAAACTTTTGATTATTAATATGCATTGCTAATTTACCATTATGACTGGTTTTGTGGTCCAGGGTCACATATTATTAATATTAATTATTAATAATATTGTGATAATAATGTTTTTTAATAATTTTAATTTTAATTTTACTTAAAGTTTTAGTGATTTTGTTTTATTTTGTTTTTGTGTGGTTTTTTGTAGTCTTTCTTAGTTAATTATATTAACCCTGATTATAATATAGTTTTTGTCAAAAAATATTTACTGCTATATTATTATATAAAGATAGTGTAATATGATTTATAATATTTTCTTATTTTTGTCAAATAATATGTATTATTAAAATTACAATAAAACTGAAAGAACACCTTTAAGTTTCTGAATGTTGTTGACAATTAATTTTAAACATGCTTCTCATTCCAAATCTGGAGAACTGCTGTCATTCTGAGGTCACACATTGTGACCTTTACTTAGTCCATGCTAAAGTCTTTTGCAAATGAAAAACTAAGACTGTTCAACCTTTCCGTGGCTTAGTATGAATGTGTTCACACGTAGTAAAACATGTCCGTCAGAGCCACTGTGATTTACAGCACTTCCTCAGACTTTACAGACTTTATCAGGTCATTTATTCAGCTCACGTCTCCAGAGAACAACTCCAGGAAGATGCCAGACACACTCTCATCTCTGACTGTCACTAACAGTTTTTTTGTAGTGATCTTAAGCGTGACATCACTCCATTTCCAGAGTCATTTCCACATCACACTTTAACACAATGTGGGATGTTGAGTCTATTCTTTGTTTATTTCTTTCAACAACTCAAAATTAACACGTGCTTTTCTGTAGGCCTATTTGTTAAAAAATTACCCTGAAAACTGTTAATTTTATGTTCTATAGGCTATTTGTTGTTTTATGTCTTTATATAGCATATATATTATTTGGTAAATTGAATGCTTTGTAGATGTCTGTGCAGAGATCTTTTTTAACCGATTCATTTAAATGAAATAATAAAAATTAATTGGACTTCCAGTTGTTTCATATGAGACAGACTCTGTCCCAAATGATGGCCTAAGCTCTTGCAGTCTTCCTCTGAGTGAGACATTTGAGTAAGACATCATTTCTCAGTGCAGGATCAGCAAAAGTGCACAATGAGGGTGCAAAACAGCTAAAATGACAAACAGCACACCCTACTTCCATGTTGGGCACAAGTATGTGGGTATGGCAGCAATCACAAGTCTGCTAGTGCACATCAAGTGCACCTTTTGGGACAGGGCCAGAAAGAGTAGATATTTTTAGCTTTTGAATACTTCAAATGATGTTGCATCTGCATGTCATTTCAATACTGTTCAGGTTAATTAATGTCAGGGGTTTCTGAGCTTACTGCCGAATATCTTCAACTCTCTCAGTGGGTGGAACAGAACTGCAGGCCTTTGTAAAGTCACTCTCCTGTAGGGAAACATAGGAACCGTGCTGAAAACATCAACATTTCAGTTAACTCACGCAGGGAAATTCCTCATAAATATTGTAAAGCTGTCTATTCAAAGTCAAATGAAGTTCAATCTCACATAGTCAAAACTTTTGACAAAAATGTTATGTCTGGTTGACACTGAAGCCTATTCTGGCTGAAGTTCACTATCATTCAAAAGTTTGGTGTCGGTATATGCTAAATAGCGTAAAATATTGAATATATTTTAAAATGTGATTTATTTGTGTGATGACAAAGCTGAAATTCCAGCAGCCATTACTCCAGTTTTCAGAGTCACATAATCCTTCTAATATTGTAACGTGACCGACGAGACGTGAGATGTGCGGATCCATCTGCAGGCTTTTATTCAGAGACGTGGTCATGAAACAGGCAAAGTTCAGACAATGGCAAACAGGTACAACACAGGCAAGACAAAGAGTAATCCTAGGACAAGCGTGGGTCTTCGATCGGCGAACAGAATCCAGAGGGCTTGACAAAAGGGGTAATCCGTAAACACAAACAACAGTCCAGACAGGGGCAAACAGAGTCCAAACGGCAAGACGATAGGGCAATCCGAAATACACAGGCAAAGATCTTCACACAGGAAAACAGGCAAGGCAAGACTAGACTAAACTAGGAACTATAAACTAGACCGGGAACTGGCTCCGTAAAGTAGCTACCGCTAGAAGAGTGATAAATGCTAAACAATACTCTGCCATTTGAGAAGGATCTGAGTGAGTGTAATATAGTGTGTGTGTGATTGGTTACAGCTGTGTGCAATCAGTGCAATGGATGATGGGAAATGTAGTCCGTGGTGATGTGTAACAGTCTGTGTAGTGAGAGAGTCAATATGATGGACGAGTGACCTCTGGTGGCGATCGGACGGAAGTCCATGGACAGGATTCATAACAAATATGCTGATTTGGTACTCAAGAAACATTTTTTAAATTATTATCATCAGTTCAAAACAGTTGTGCTGTTTAATATTTGTGGAAAATGTGATATTTTTCAGCATTCTTGAATAGAATGTTCAAAAGAACAGTGTTTATTTGAAATTTTTGTAACAATGTAACAACATTTTTACTGACACTTCTGGTCAATTTAATGCACTCTTGTTTAATAAAAGTAAAACAATATATATACTGACTACAAGCTTTTTAAAGGTAGTGTATATTATACCACAAAAAATAGCAGATAATGTAAAAAGAATCTGTCATTTGTCATCAAGTCTATAGTAAGTAATAAACAGATAAAACATCTTTCACCGAATATAATTCTACTTATTGTGATGGAACTGCTGCCTCCCCCTAATTATCATTGTCATTCCGTCCTTTAAATTGTCGTCCTTCATCAGGTTCCAGACAGGAGTGGGTGTGTGAGAGAGGAGGGGTGCAGTAACAGCCAGGGCTGGCAGCGCGTGATGAGGCACACCTGAACTGAATGGAGCCTCATCACTGCCACTGTATGGACTGCCACTGGTGTTCTCATAGGTCCAGGAAGGGAGCGTGGAGGGATTCCCACGCCGCCAGAGACTTAAGCTGCAGGACCTGCAGTCTGGATTGCAGAGCACGCATGACACCGCCGACGGGACAGGATGCCGGGCCGCTATTCCCCTCAAGTGCTGTGGGCCAGGGAAGACGAGCCGCTGGGATGAAGCCGCCGTCCCTCACGCCCAGATCAGAAAGAGAGAAGCGTGTGCGGCCGCCGGACCCCGTCCCTTACCTGGACCCCTCCTATCTGAACACAGCCCTTGCTTAACAATTCCTTCGCACAATGAGGACACCAGATCCCCCGTTTATTTTGTACACGCTTTCCCCTTGGACACTTTATTACTTTATTACTATTTGGACATTTTATGCTTTATTTCTTTTAAATAAAAGCCTCTCCGAGACCTGACGCCACACCCACTGTGTCTGTCATGGTTTGCACCTCCCTGCCACATTATGGATATCATATTTCATCCTCAAAATTGACCATCCTACCTTGTAAACAAGACTTTTGCCTTGTCCAAATACCCGCACTTGCGGTCTTTACACTTGACCACTTGACTACTTATATGACGTATTTCCTGTATTTGGTGTTCAAGTGAGCATGAATACCAAGTGTGTGTAGAACTTTTCATTACCTGATGGGACACACTTGGTGTAAAATGCAAGTGATTATAGAGCTTTATTTTTATTTTCAATACTTTTCATTTTAAAATCAACTTCTAAATGTCTGTTCAGTGGTCCCTATAACAGATGACTCAATTTAATTTTGTGGTGCTTCTGATTGAGTGATAAAAAGCAGTTGCAAATGTTGTACAAAATAATTATCACCACTACTCATTTGCACCAATAAAATGGGCAACTCTTTGTTTTACTACCAAATTATATGTAATATCTAATTATTATTAATATTTAACATCCATTGGAAATGTTTTCATGACTTCTCGTGAGATCTCGGCAAAAAGTCTCACGATTTATTTCCAAAACATGATGCATGATGGGATACACTAAGCCTCGAAAACCGCTCCGGAGCGGTATTCGAGATTGTGTGGATTTAGTGTGCATTAAGGTCACTGCGCTTTGACATTTTTAAGACCTGGGACAGTCTTGCGCACTTACTTCCTGTCGCGCACACGCTCTCAAGTGGCTAAGACTGCAAGTGTGGGTATTTGGACAAGGGGTCAATTTCCAGACAGACCATTGAAAAAAAAAAAAAAACTTGTTACCGAATGTTGCCACAAAGTTTAAGAACATGCCAGTTTAAGAACATGCTACAATTTGTTTGGTAACTGGGCTCAGACGGTCAGTGAATGGACTAGTAAACCTTTTAATAATGTCACTTTCAAATCACCAACTGAAAGAGATACAAATAACAAAATCTCTGCAGGCTGATATATTCTCATTGTCACTTACAAGCACCAATCTGTCCAGATTAAAAAAAAATGATGAGATTGTTTTTCTTTTGAACTCGAAAGTTTGATTGAAAGTTTAGGAGTGTCAGACTGTGTTGTCCTTGACTGTGTCTAATTCAGCATTGGGAACATTATGACAGGATCTGAGTCTGACTGACAAGGTCTGTGTATGACTCTGACAACAGAAGGATTTAGTTTCTCAGTCCAGACTTGGAGTGAAACTTTGCAATAGTCTGATTATGAAAGTTTTCTTACCTTTCCTGAAGCTGTCTTGAGGGAATCAATCCAGCCCTAAGGTTTGCGTCATTGTGCTGTCTGGCCTGCCACCAGGTGTCATATTCTTGGCTTACAATCTGTAACACATCTCCTCTCCAGGATTCCAACCCGGAGACTTTGCATGGAATAGCAGGATCTGCTTGGGGATTATAGTCAAAAAGTGCCCTTACAAAGATCTGCAAAAATCCACAAACACATTTTGAACACCAAGTTTGGTTTTAATTATCTGGAGTGTAAATCAGTTAAGAAAACAACTCAGTGCACTTTAATTTTAATAATGGGACCTTGTTATGACTTTGAAGGTCACTGCTCCTTTTAACTTGGCCTGGAAGATGTGATAATAACATACAGACCTGAAATAAGCTTACATGGTTCAGATTCAATAACGCTTATGAATAAAGAGAGAGAGAACATTGTTATTCTCCAGAAAACACTCAAATGCACACACACACACCAAATTCCCAAACACATTCACACATGCAGCTTAGCCTAACATCAATTTCTGTTTTGGATATTGGTGGTTTATACTCTGGTCTAGACAATATAGTCATATTGACCAAGAGAGGTTTGCTGGTTAAGCTAGTTAAGAAGCCTTTTGGCGACACCAGCACACTATCATCCTATGCTGGGAACCAGCATCCAAAACACAACACATGGGACCCATGGAGGATCAGGCAGACTAGTAAGCCATGGCAGAGCAGGCAGACTAGGAGGCCATGGTGGAGCAGGCAGACTAGGAGGCCATGGCAGAGCAGGCAGACTAGGAGGCCATGGCGGAGCAGACAGAGTAGGAGGCTATGGCGGAGCAGGCAGACTAGGAGGCCATGGTGGAGTAGGCAGACTAGGAGGCCATGGTGGAGCAGACAGACTAGGAGGCAAATGGGCGGAGCAGGCAGACTAGGAGGCCATGGTGGAGTAGGCAGACCAGGAGGCCATGGCGGAGCAGACAGACTAGGAGGCCATGGCGGAGCAGGCAGACTAGGAGGCCATGGTGGAGCAGAGAGTTCAGGAGGCCTGGCCTCGGCACTTGGCCCGGCCTTCACGGACGGACCCCTACTACCCCCCCAAAAAAAAAAAATCCTTGTGGAGAATATCGTCTTTAGAGGCCCTCTGTAGGCCTAACTCGGGAACTGTGGCCCTCCCTGGGCTTGACTTGGGGACTGGAGCCCTCCTTAGGATGGACATGGGAACTGGAGCCCTCCTTGGGCAAGACATGGGGACTGGAGCCCTCCTTGGGCTGGACATGGGAACTGGAGCCATTTCTGTGCTAGACTCGGGGACTAGAGCCCTCTTTGGGCTGTATTCGGTGGCTGGAGCCTACACTGGAGCGAGCTCTGGGGCTAGGATGAGGGCGGAGAACAGTCTTTTTCTCCTCCTCCTCCTCCTTTGGTTAGAGGTGAACGGCGCGACCGGTGCGCTTGACTTCGTAATGGCCCGCAGGTTGGAGAGAGCCGCGGCTGGCGGGGCTACTGTGAGGAGCGAGGAATGAGGAACGAGGAGAACGCAGGAGAATCATAACCAACAGTCTTTAATGACATCAAGGGAAACACACGTAGGACAAGGGATCGACGTTCAAGACACTACAGAGAACTCAAAACCAGAAACACTTTAAATACACAGGACTAGAGGAGGGACACAATGAGGAACACCTGAAATCAATAAACATAATCAAACATGAGGGAAAACTGGGTCATGGAGCACGTGGGGGAGGAGAACACAACACAAGACAGGAACAGAGTCTGACAATAATTCTACCCATGGTGCGGAAAAAAACTAACAAACAAAAAAAAAACAATTGGGTTCTGGTCCAAACCTCTTTAAAATGGCCTGCTCAAAGAGAGAACACTCCCATGGCAACATCACTGATCATCATTTGTAAGGTAACCCCCATCTGCCAGGTCTGACTTCCACTACAGAAGTCCCTTTAAACCACAAATATTTTCACTGGGACATCGAGCACAGACCAACCCTGATGACGGGAAATGCAGGCACTTTTGTTTGTACAGTATCTGAGTATGCTACTGGGTTGATGGCAGAGTACTAGTTTCAGATGTCATGTAGACTATCACTATGCAGCGAAATTGAGAAACAAGAAACTGAATGTATTCTACACCAAACCACTGAAACAATCCAAAATACAGTAAATATAGTAATAATAAAGTAAAAATGCTAATATTATGAACTATTATTACAAGAAAAAACAATTCTGTTTGAAAATATTTTAAAATGTAATTTATTCCTGTGATGCAAAGCTGAAATTCCGGCAGCCGTTACTCCAGTCTTTAGTGTCACATGATCCAGAAATCATTCAAAAATGCTTAGTGATTCAGAAACATTTCTTATTGTTATTTATGTTGAAAACAGTTGTACTGCTTAATATTTTTTTGTGCAAACCATGATACATTTTTCGGGATTCTTTGATAAATATAAAGTTCAAAAGAACAGAATTTATTTTCAATAGATTTTTATTTTTATTAATTTCCTTTTTTTGTAGCAATGTAAAAGTTTTTACTGTCACTTTTAATCAACTGTATGTCCTTGCTAAAAAAAAAAAAAAAACTGCGAACAGTATAGTGTATTTAGTGACATTCTGCATCTCGTTGTTCCCATACTGCTTGAAAATTTTGTGTATTTGACTATTCTCTGATTAATTAATCATAGACTATTCCATTCTAATCACAATAATGACAGACAACAGATGGAAAAAAAATAGTGGTTAGTGAATGTATGGCATCCGACTCTTCGTCACAGTCATAACAAAAAAGGATGATGCTCTTTCCATTCATTCTCTGGAATTCATAAAGCTCCATTCAAATGGCTGCCTTCTTCAGCGTTATTCACAACAAAATGACACATAATAGGAAAATCTGCTTTTTACAAGTTATGCATTATGAATGGGAAGATAGCCATATTGTGCGTCAGAATGAGAAGGATAAACCACAATAAAAAGATAGAGCTTGTTTGAGAGGGTTCGATCTGAAGTCATGCATTTTATTTGCAGAGCGCTGTACAATGTTTCCTATTTGTATTCAAAGCATCCCATCTAAGTAAAACAAATGTAAGTGCAGATGGTTTTGTTCAGAGATGGAAAATGTGATTCTGGAGGTAGAGTTGAGGGCAAAACTGATCCAGGTTGCACTTTGATACTCTTTAGTATTATAATCCATTTATAATTATGCTGATTATAATCAAAAACAATTCAGTGAAGTAATCAATTTAGTTGATTCGGTTGATTTCAATTGATTCCTAATCAATTTTAGTGCTATGACCTTAATGCAAACATGAAGAATAACCTGCTCCTGGATTGTTGATATGATGATTTTCCATAATGACTTAACTGCTGAGTTCCTAGAAACCTGTTTTAAACAACATGGAATATTTAGTTATGTTTTTTCTCATGTAATCCAGAGGCACCCACCAGTGGCTCCTGGTTTTTAACCAAGCAAACAATCTTGATTGAATCTTCCTCTTTTTTGATGTAATAGGGCAGTGGGGGCAGAGGCGGCAAGCGAGGGACACACTCTTT
>NW_015536584.1:38930-42324 GCF_001515605.1 Sinocyclocheilus anshuiensis
AAGCGAGGGACACTCTCTTTCTGAGACACCATGTCATGCACTGAGAGAAGAGCCTGAAGAGGATAATGAAAACAGAGAGATGTTTGGTTAGGAATTCAGTTAGCCAATTCTTTACTTTTTATTGCTTATTATAGCTTTTAACAGTCTGACAACCTTTTAGTTTTCATCATACAAAAGTAGGAGAATGACATGACTGACCAGTCAGAATCAAGTATTGCATATAGTCATGCAATAATTGAGACTAATTTATCCTCTATAATACCATTCAAAAGTTTGGGGTCAGTACGATTTTTAATTAATATTTTTTAAAATAAATTACAGAAAGAACATTTATACTGTTACAAAACACTGTTCTTTTGAACTTTGAAGCTTTCCACAAAAATATTGAAGTCGACATGAAACAGGTGTTGTGATCGTATCTTCTTCCCTATTGTGATGTATATCCGAGTGAAATTTAATTTGGTCCATCTGGAATTGATTTGTTTGTTGGATCATTGTTTGCTATTGCTGCAATCTCAATCTTCATTCAAGCCAGTGAACATTATCAGAGATGAGAAGAGATGTCGTTGCATGAGGGAGGGGATGTTATTTTGATTAAAGATTACAAGGGCACATGAATAAAAAAATTATAATATTTGCAAGGATAAAAAATGTATGATAAAAACTTCAGTATTCCATTAAAAAAAAAAAGAATTGTCGTTTTTTTAAATTCCACGGTGACTTTAAGCAGCAACTGTTTTCAACATTGATAATGTTAATAAAATAGAAAATAAGAAATGTTTCTTGATCACCAAATTCGCATATAGAATTATTTCTGAAGGATCATGTGACACTAAAGACTGGAGAAATTTATGCTGAAAATTCAGATTTGCCATCACAAATTACACTTTAATATATATTAAAATAAAAACAGTTATTTTAAATGATAATATTTTACAATATACTGCTTCTACAGTATTTTTGATCAAATAAATGTAGCCTTTGTGAGTAAAAATATTTTCAGCAAATCAAAAGGTACATCATTAATCAACACTGCTGACTGGTCTTTACACTTGGCTTGATAAAGAATCTTTCCACATTGAATATCACCTTACTGAGGCAACCCAGTGTTGCTTTATAAAATGGGAGAGCCAAACAAATGATCCAAGAAGCAACATAGCATTAGACCAATCACAAATAAAGCTGTCAACGCCCTCGTAAGTGAAACTCCTGAATAAACTTAAGTAATACTTATCATTTGAATGAAATTTACACCAAATACTATTCATGTACTTTGTTTATTGACACCAGCTCACCTTAAAAGCAGGAATTATTTTATTTGCTTCTGTTTTCAGTCAGTCCTTTATGTTGATCCTCTGCCTTTCTTGTGATTGTCACTAAATCTTGACCTCAATGTACATTCTCTTCTCACATTTACATGAGGTTTGGAGAGCAGGTATAACAATCTGTTGTCTCTGGGCTGGCGACTACACTGCGCAGCAGTCATTCCAACTGGAATGAAAAATGAGAAGCCTTAAACATTTAATAATGTCTGTACGATATGGTATAAAAGGTAAAAGTCTCTGACCATCCTATTTGGCTTAGTTTATGCTCCAGGTATCATGAACTCATCTAGTGCCGGTTTGCTTTGGCAATGCTCGAAGGTCTGGCTCAATCTATCCCAACCCACTTGACAATATTATGTGAATGTTTGCACAGCAGGTAAAAAAGCCACAGTACCAGGAGCCCTGGAGAAATAGCTGTTTCTGTTGTGGTTCAGCCAAGCAACAACCAACTAGACTGAATGTGGTTGTGAGTGACACCGGACCTGACATTAAACATACATTAAATCTCCAAAACTGAAATTTTACACTGAGCTGTGACGTAAGGAAAACGTTTTTAATGGCTTAATGCTCCAAAATGTCCTCCTCGTTTTCAGTCCGAGAGAAGATGGAAAGTGATATCACTTTAAAACTACTCTTTGCCTTAATGAAATGCACCGTCAAAAGCTGGAGATAATCTTTGTTTTAAGAGTCTCTGCAGAAGTGAGTTGATAAAGACAGAGATGATTGTTTTTGCAAGGTGTGCAAGGAAGAGGAAAAACTTTAGTTTTATAATAGAAATGTAAATACTGTTGAAGGGAGATAACTGTAATGAGGAAAGATATATAGGTTGAAATGTAATCCAACTGTTTTTGTGATGTAAAATACTTTGCAAAAAGCAGAACTTTAATATATAAATATATATTATATATTATATTATATATTATAATTAATATAGTTTTCTATTTTAATATATTTTTTATATGTAATTTATTCCAGTACCATCTTCATGGGCAGTCGTGGCCTAATGGTTAGAGAGTCTGACTTGTAACCCGAAGGTTGCTGAGTCTCAGTACCGGCAGGATATGAAGGTGGGAGAAGTGAATGTATAGCTCTCTCTTCCACGTTCAATACTCACGACTGAGGTGCCCTTGAACAAAGTTCTTGAGCACTGAACCCCCAATTGACCTATCGGTAAGCCCCTCACCTCGAACGCAGACTAGCTAATGGCAGTTGAGTATCAGCACAGGGAGCGGAACTCGGACATCTTTAGGTTTCAGCGCCATAGAGAAACATTGGAAATCCGAAGCACTCATCGGTTTGATGGTGTTTATACTACAAAAATGGAAATACGATGTGCCTGTGGTACTTGTAACACTGATTCCAGGTATCCTGGGAGGATGGGTAATAGAGCAAAATGTCCCTAAGCATTCAACCCCAATCCAAATGAAGACAAAAACGTTCATTTTCTGGTTGTCATACACTCATTAAGTTACAATTTTCATCTGCTCAAGCAGAACATTAATGTCATCTTGTGCTTCAGCAAAGTATCTCTGGCTAAAACTAGCTAACGTTAAAGTTAGTGAGTCCATGCTATTACAAACTGTAGGGATTTCTATCATGAACGGACACTGATATGCCCCTATCAGCCATCATGAGGTCTGGATTAATCTAATCAAGAGATACCACAGAGATCTTTTGTATGAGGACTACGACATATAGATACCTCCTGATGTCTTGTGATCGCCAATGAATAGAACTAGTATATCCAGCAGGAAAAGGATGAGTAAATTAACTGATGCCCTCAGGCCCGCAAACACGGAATCTATACAGCGTGACGCCACATGACTTTTTGAACATCTGCTTCCTGAAACCCCAACGGACCCGCGTCCTTATGTTACAACAAAAGAAACAGGACCTTGCATGACGATTTTTAAAAGACAATCGTGTAAACTCATAAGTAGTGAAAATATATTCACAAATAATATGTTGTATGTCTTATATATATGCTTGACGTGTTTCATGTAATCGGTGCAGCTTTAATCAGTGTTTATTACCCTTTTTAGGAAATCAAGTTATTAAAATGTGTGTAA
>NW_015536584.1:42437-48394 GCF_001515605.1 Sinocyclocheilus anshuiensis
CAAGCTCTCACCTGTTGCCTATCGAATCAAAATCGGACAAGGGCGCAGCGAGCCAGTCCTTCGATGGGTCCATCGAAACCAGATAAAGAGGCACCAGGGCTCCAACCGACAGGAAAAGGGGGAAGATCAAACCAACTGACACAGACCGACAATCTCATACTCTACACCACACTGACATAACTTTCAATGACATAACTGTCATTTTAGGAAGACATATAGCTATCTTTCTTAAACATAACATCTACACACTCTCCTCCGCCGCACTGCTAGGACCAACCTCTAGTAGAGAGGAGTTGTTCCACACATGTGACAGTGTCCCGTGCTGTCGAACCTAATTCAGTGTCCTTATGTCTCTGTGTTTTCCTTTATAGCTATATAGTTTTAATTTTTTTCCCTCTTTCCCTTTCATAAGACAATCAGTGAAAATCATTGAAAGTATCGGAGCAATATATTCACAAATAATATGTTTATGTCTGATGATGTGTGATGTGTTTCCTGTAATCGGTGCAAGTTTAACCAATGTGTATAAACACCTTTTAGTAATTAAGATTATTAATGTGGATGCAAACTATCCGATATTGAGCTTGAATGAAAGCTTGTTTTATTCGCCGAACATTGGTGTTAGTGAAAATTTTATATTCTGTATCATTTTCCGGTGATGATATGTTTATAAGAAGTTATTAAAACCTGCAGAAGTACGCCCCACAGGAGCATGTGACTTGTGCATGAAAAAAATAGGAACCACACAGGGCGTGGCTAAGCCCCGCAGCCACCATCGGATTGGACAATCGCGTATGGGATGGAATGGGATGAAACACCAAATTCAAGTTTTTCGACGAAATGGATAGGATTTTCGTCCACAGACCTGTTACTAGTCTGTCTTCTGTCATTAACAGTTCAGGTTGGTGTGAAGTTATTCATTTAAATTACTGGTTAACATGTAAAGGTAAATGTGGGGGATTTTTTAACCTTGTGTTGTCATTTTTGCATATAGTGACGAATGATGAGGACATCGAGAACGAGCATGAAAACACACAGAGCACCGCTGATTTAGAAGGTACTATGAAGCCCTAATTCATAGCATTTTGCATTACATCTTGTGACAGCTGTTGTATCTACATTTTTAACTCAAACTTCTGAAGCCTGTTTACTTTGGAACTACTATACTATTATGACATTTGCTGGTCTAGTCTGACACAATATTTCCACATCGGTGCTACTACAACTATTAGGATGGGAAGAGAGGTTTGTAGGCTAATGATAACATTAACTTTTTCCTTTTAAATTTAACAGAGTCAGCAGATATTTCTGACTCTGTGGGTTCATAAGCAGACGGTGACAGATCTTCACCAAATGAATCCCAGCTCGATGGTTCCACAACATCAAGAACATCTTACAACCAACAGTGGTCTACCTCCAACAGCCCCCACCAGTCTACCCCTCACAGCCAACATCATCCAATACCCCTGCTGACACACATGATACCAACGTGTCATTCACATCATACTTAAACCTGCAGTAGGCGCTGTTTAAACAACGCTGTTTAAGAATCTGCTCAACAGCGCTCAAATCTTAGTGGGAAATTG
The DNA here is from genome assembly GCF_001515605.1 of Sinocyclocheilus anshuiensis. Lineage (NCBI taxonomy): Eukaryota > Metazoa > Chordata > Actinopteri > Cypriniformes > Cyprinidae > Sinocyclocheilus > Sinocyclocheilus anshuiensis. Next base: position 44,024 of record NW_015536584.1, read on the forward strand.
ACATTTTTAAAATTTCAGTACCGAATGGTATCAGCGTCGGTACTTTTGACAACACTAGTAGTAGGAAGTAGGCAACAGAAACTGTTCCTTTTACAATAATTTTGTAACACACTAGTGCCTTATTATATTTGTTTAAGGCCAATTGTTCTACTTGTAGTACCTGATGACCTCAGCTATGTTTTTTATCTTATTTTCAACTAAGGGAAAGAGTTATCTGTGTTTACAGATTGCACTATGCAAGACCATTGGAATAGCAGTGTGTATTTTCAGTTACGTCAGATTGTCACTTGCTTTTTTTTAATAGGCCTACATTTTAAAAAGAATGCAGTTTTAAGACGTTACCAACTGCACTCATAAAGGTATATTTTTTTGTTGAGAGTTGTTTGTTTATGATTGCATTATCCGAGGAAAGAGCAAAACTTGAGTTATATGTTGATTGCACTTTCTAAGAAATAGCAAAATGCTCAGTTGCACTACTTTTTTTGATTTTGTAATGCTTTAGTTACATGTTACAATAACAATGTTAATGGTACTGTTTGTGCCTAAGCAAAATATCTTGTTTATTGTGTGCTTTACTTTTGAACAATATCAAAATAAAACCAAAACACGCTTCATTCTCAAAACAGTATCGTTTTATTTGTCTGTGTAGTCTGATCTTAGAATTCTTTCTTTTATTTATTTTCTTGTGACACTCTCAACAAATGTTATATTCCAAGTTACAAGGCATTTCTTACATTTCTTAATCCAAACTGAACAAACCAAAAAATAATAGAAAAGCAAAAATTAAAAAATTAAAAATTACAAAGAATGCACAATAATCAAATAACTGAATGTACTCAGAGATGAATGGCTACATGTCCTTGTAGGTTTAGGGAGCTGCCAAACAAAGACTGTTTGCCACATGACGGACTAGGGCATTCCTGATTTCCTGTGCCTCTCCGTTCGGTTGATCATTATAGTGTTGATGAGGTCGCTGAGGTTGGGGGTTTACAGGGGGGTCCAGGTAGGCAGGTGGGCGTTGTTGCTTCTCTTTCTCACACATATTGTGTAATACACAACATGCAGCCACAACTGTTGGCATGATGGAGTGGTGCACATCTGACCGCTTGGCAAGAATACGCCATCTTGCCTTAAGGTGGCCAAATGTGTGTTCAACTTTAACCTCGAATAGCACTGAGCTGAACATTAAAAGCCTCTTCCTCCTGTGAAAGGTTTGGACCGGAGAACCCTTTCATAAGCAATGGGAGTAATGGGTAAGCTGGGTCTCCAGCTATGAGTAGAGGCACCTGCATGCCCTCTACAGCTACGCTGGCTTGGGGCTGTCTCTCAGGAAATCTGTTGAAAGTCAGAGTTATTTGTCATATGCACAGGTACAACGTACAAATATTGGGTGCTGATGTGCTACAAAGGTAATAATCTACAAATACAAATTTCAGTTTCACAAATCAACAGACAGAAGTAAAAACAAAACGTCTACAATAATAGCATAGCCTTAGATTAGTGTACTAGAGATAACCAACTGGAATTGGAATTTGGAAGCATAAGCCTACTGGAACAAGTTGGAGGTGCTGAACACAGCAGCGTCATGCCCACTGTTTGTGATCCAACACAAATATCTCTGATTTGATACTGATCATCCACAAGCGCTTGTAGGACTATGGAGGGCCACCCTTTCCGGTTCACATAGTCCCAGTATCCATCTGATGGGGGAAGTATCGGGATATGGGTCCCATCCAGTGCGCCATACACCTGTGGTACAAGGTGCGCCGTTAAGTTGCGGTGCGCTATTGCCTGCGCATCAGGCAAGTCGGGTAATTTGACGAATTGGTTTATCATTTTAAATCGTATAGCCCTGCATACGGCATAGACACAGCAGTGAACGGTGGTTTTGCTCATGCCGAATGTCTCTCCGACAACTCTGTATTCAGCACAGCTGGCCAACTTGTACAACGCAATGGCAATTCGTTTTTTTGTTGCAATCGGACATCGTCCAGGGAATTCAGTCTGCAGTCTGCTATGTATCTCATCACCATGGTAAGCAGGGAGGGGACCAGAGCATATTACAGTGTCTGACATCGTACTTGCAAGTTCACACACCTCTTTAATGTTATTTTTAGTGATCTCTGACTGGCGAAGTTGAACATAATTTGCGCCGGCGTGAATAACAATCTTACTGACTTTACGTTTAGAATTAGCCAGCTCTTTCAAATTTGCCAAGATGTCAGGCGCTCTGGCTCCCAGTAAACATTGGACTATGCTGGCTGGTGTCTCTATTTTCACGTTCCGTACAATATCGTCGCCGACAGAGAGAGCTAAACTATACATGTGGCAAGCAGTTCAAACAACAATAGCAGGAGAAGAAGCCATTACTCACCGTAATTGATGAATGATTCTGACTTACCACTGTTGTTTGATGAACTCGTGAAAAAAAGGAGCGCGAGAGAATAGAAACAGAGCGAGAAAAAGAAAAGATAACAGCAATAGATGCGAATAGAAACGCGAATGGAAACGCGAATGACAAGCTAACCGGCTAACGAATGCTAACGCGCTGCACTTGCGGTTTAAAATTAAAAGCGAACGATCAAATTAGTCAGATTAGTTTGATAGATAATATCAGAAATATGGTGGGAATTAAGTTATATTTTATCACTTTAAACAACAGAGAGTGATAGTAAGAAAAGCGAAGCTACACAGAGCTGCAATCACAAACCACTAGTCCTGGTGTAGTGCTTCTTCCACATATTCCCCCATGGCCTTCAGTTTGTGAATGAGCATGGATAAATATTTTCCTAGGCACTGGTTCACCAGGCAGTAGATCAATAGCACAGTCCCATGGTCAGTGAGGTGCTAATTGGGAGGCTTGCTTGGGGCAGAAGACATCCTTGAAGTGAGAAGAACATTAAGGATCTTTGACAGACTGTTTTTTGATCAGGCTCTCGATGGAGGTGGAATTGACTTCCAGCATAGGAGACTTGGATGGAGGAAGTGATGTAAAAAAATCAAAGAAACACTGAGGACCCTACTTCAGCATGTGTCCTGTAGACCAGAATACTATGGGTGAATGTTTAACGAGACACGAGTACCACTAGATGATGTCCACTGTTGACTTTTCCAGAACCAGTAGAGTGACATCTTATATGTGCAAACAGCCCACTTACAGCCTACAACCCACACAGTAACGGATAGTGCCACGACCCAGAGGTTTTCCTATTATTGCGATTCAAAGGGATTTCCAGAGGGAATGGCAGAGCATTCCAGAGATGAAGTTGCCCTGACCCTGAATCTATAAGAGCAGGCACAGATAGAGAGGCATTGGAGACAATAAGAGTTAGCAGGGTGGTTGCCAGGGTGACTTACCTAAGGTTGTGGAGGCTTGTTGGGACATGTGGTTACCACATGTCTAGCTGCTCCGCAATATAGACAGAGACTAGGGGTAGGCCAGCATTGACGCTCTGCCAAGGAGAGATGTCAAGTGCCTATCTGCATGGGTTTGTGGCCTGGTTCTGGAGAGTCAAAGGAAGCTGGCATCTGCAATGCTAGTTCGAGTCATTGTCGGTATGTTGGCTCATTCGAGCCACTGGCAGCTGCGAGGGTCTCAAACTTTAAACCATATTCTATAATTTAGGTTTTTCCTTGACATAACTGATTTGAGTTGTTCACTGACTGAAGTATCACCAACGGGATGTCCAAAAACCTCACAGAAATGGGATATGAAGTTCTGAAGTGACTGAGTGGCAGGACCAGCTGTTTCCATATCGTTTCTGTCCATTGGCGAGCTCTACATTAAAATGGGTCAGTTTGTGCGGTGCCTGCAGGGTTCATGGTGAGTTGTGGTCTGGCCTTCTGTCATAGAACACCAAACACGGTAGACAAGATGCAGTGTTGGGCAAGTTACTCTGAAAATGTAATCAAATTACTGATTACTCCTTTTAAAAGTAATCATGTTACTGTTCTGATTACTTTATTTCAAAAGTAATTAGTTACATTACTAGTTACGTTACTTTTTTCTCCATTAAATTTATGAAATCCCAGCATACACGCTCCCGATAAATATTTGTTATTAAAGCATCAACATTCACAGACCACTGTTATTTTTAACTAAAGCAAGCAGCTGCTGCGTGCATGGTTTGGCATGGCAGAATGCCAGCAAAGAGCGCTGCATTTATAATCTCTATAAGACATCTCAGTTCATTAGTTCATGTTGCTTTTGTGCAATAGATGAATAAAAATGTCTTTGTTTTAGATATTTTATGTTTAGATATTTTTTATTTTGCGGGAGTCCCGTGAATCATTTTATTCTCCCGTGTAGCGTCTGGACCAATCAAACACACAATATATATTTTGTTAGCTATATTTAACAAATACTCTGTA
>NW_015536584.1:48962-60001 GCF_001515605.1 Sinocyclocheilus anshuiensis
AGTGGATCTAAATATTTATAATTAATTATAACTAGTTATGATTAATTATTCATATTTCCCCATGAATGAGCTGATTCGCTACACCCGCATCCCGCACACACACGGGTGTCTACCTGCCCGCACCAGCACTCGCCCATCTTGTCCCGCTCCACACTCTGTTGCATCGGTCTCGTGGGAGCAGGTCTCTAATCCACTGGAATTTGACTCGACAGTGTGTGTGCTACATCCTTTTTACAATTTCTAGATTATAAAACACTGCATTCTGTCAGCAATGTAACGCAGCAGTAACGTATAGAGACTTCGGCTTGTAACTATACTCTAATTACTATTTTGAAAATTATAATGCGTTAAATTACTCCATTACTAAAAAGGTAATCAAATTACAGTAACGCGTTACTAAGTAATGCGTTACTGCCCAACACTGACCAGGACTGATATGAAACCAATTGGACAATTTGGTCAGGATGCCACGTTTACTCCCCCACTCTTAATCTGGCGAGTAAACAAAAAAATGTACTAGCCAATGGCGATTTAGGCATTATATAGAGGGCTGCTATACTCTAATTATTATTTTGAAAATTATAACGCGTTAAATTACTCCGTTACTAAAAAAGTAATCAAATTACAGTAACACAATACTAAGTAATGTGTTACTGCCCAACACTGACAAGATGTTAGGAACCCAATTGCAGGTATTTATTGCACAGCTGAAGAATAATGACAGATAAGTAAATGAGCAGATGAGATATTGCAGAGATAGATTAACAATAGTAATGACAATGTCTTTTGCAGGATATCAGAGCAGTACACTACACAGGGGAGCAGAATAGACAAGTAGATACACAGGGGAGTACTTTTGGAGATGTAGGAGATCACTGGAGATAACATAGGAGATGTATTTTCTGGCTACTAGTTTATCTCTTTAGCGGTCCAAACGCAATATTTGCGTTTGAAGTAAATAAGAAATTGTTCACTTTCACAATAGTACACATGTACAGTATATAGCATATAATAATATAAATTATTTATTAAAAAATAATCTGTAGTAAAATCTGAGCTTTTTCTCAATTCTTTCCTTACTTCCTGAGACAGGCCACTGACCAGCTGACATAGCAATATTGACTCAACCAGCGGTGTGAATTTAGGACAGGACTATTTATTTGTTTGACCCACGCACATGATAGGGTTGTTCGGAAAGCTTGTTTGAAACAATAATTATTACAATAATTAATTTCCAGTTTGTCATGCTGGTGGTGCAGAAATTATACACTGACGTTTTACAGAGTTTAGGGAAAATTTGGTCATGCTGGGCATTTATACAAAAAAAATTTGGCCTTGAATATAGATATGAGTTGCCAGTAAAAAAAATTTAAAATAAAAAATGCAATAAATAAGTGTCTGTGAGGCTGCACATATATTTATGTGACACTCGGGTGTTCACAAGTAATCCCTTCCAGTACACTTCAACCCGACAACACTAAACAGACTAAAGGTCATGCAACTGAATCCCGTCCCAGATTGTCTGATCACTCTGGTCTGGAGACAAAAACCACTAGATACCCCAGAGGAGAACTTACGTCCTGAGCCAGGCCCTGTGTGTTATCCAACAGTGGAGCAGGCCGCTGGACTCTGTACTTCTGCAACCTGTCATAGACCTGTGAGAAGAGGGGGGAAAAAATGAGGATAAGTGGCATTAGACTGATGTCCTCACCCCTGAAATTCATCTAGTAGCAAAACATTTCTTTGTATTATGTGAGTGATATATCACAGTCTGATAAGCAGAACTAACCAAAGTGTAATATATCAACCTTAAAAAGTAATGAAAAGACAAAGGCATTTAGTGTGTTTATTGTTTATCTGTCTGTCCATCCATTGGCTGGACTGTACAGGGTAGGCAATGGGAAAACTATTAGAATATCAGCCAAGAAAGATGTAATCATATTTATGGCCGTCACACAGCTAACAGAGCTCATAAAGATGAACATGTTTCATAACATGTATTAAGTATAACAATTTAAACAAATTTAAAAGATGATGTCACACACTAAAACCAGACTGGGGTTTGGGGCCACATTCTCTGTTAACACAAAACTGCACATAAAGCATCTTTACACACTTGCTGTCCTTTAATGGTTCTTAATGCAAATCCACATGCAAATATATATAAAACTACAATTTATTGATATGTATATTCTTACTCAGACAGTATGCAATTCAGATTCTTATGGTACATTTCTTGTAAAGTTTCTTCTTGTTTGTAATGGCAGTACAATCGCTCATTTTACAACAGAAATAAAGCTCTGATTTCATTTACAGTCATATGGCAAAAAAAGAAAAAAACATTCTTTATACATACTTAGTATAATCCTTTAGAGGCATGTTAGTGTTCGCTGCTGAGATGACATTAGTTGGAACTTGTTGTGTGGTGAGAATTGGTATATCAATCGAAGACATTTCAGACTCATACTGAAATGTTTTGCACATAAAGTAAATTCATGGCTTGCCTCTTGAGAGTTACTTGTCTATGTAACAAACACTTTTCTTTTTAATGGCCCCTCAACAGGTGTGTGTGGGTGAAGTTTCAAGCAGTTTCAGCAGTTTTTTGTCGTTTCAAATGCTGTAATTCATCTAAAACTATTTTAGAATTATTAAAATACAGGTTTCCATAACCACATTTTAATTTAAAACTACAAAACATTTTTGCAAAATAAAAATTGTTCTAATTTTTTCATAAAATTAACAATAATGAAGGCAAAGAGATTATTCAATTATAGGACACGAAACATACACTTTCCCAGATATACATGCTTATGCTACCGTTGAAAAGTCTGGGTTTAGTAATGTTTTAATGTTTCTGAAAGAAATATCTTATGTTCACCAAGGCTGCATTTATTTGACCAAAAATACAATAAAAACAGAAATATTGTGAAAATTTAATATAATATAAGATAATTGATAACATATTTGAATATATTTAAAAATGTCATTTATTCCTGTGATGGCAAAGCAGAATTTTCAGCAGTCATTTCTCCAGTCTTCATTTCCACATGATCTTTCAGAAATCATTGTAATATGCTGATTTGGTGCTTGAGAAAGATTCCTTCTTATTAGCATTGTTGAAAATAGATGTGCTGCTTAATATTTTGTGGAACCTGTGTGTCATGTTTATGTTCTGTGTTTCTGTTCTCCCTGCCTTGACCTAGTTTTCCTGTGTTGCTTGATTAGTTCATTAGTTTCCATCTGTGTTAGTTAATCATCCTATTAGTCCATCGTTTGATTTAGTATTTATAGCCCTGCCTTTCCTCAGTTTCTATGTCCTGTCTCCGTCGTGTAAAGAGCTTGTTTTCTCCTACGTTCCCATGAAGATTAATTAAAGACTCTGTTCATTTGACTATCTGCCTCCTTTGTACTCCTTCGAGCTCGTTTCCCCTGGCAACCCGCGACAGAAGACAGGACCCACGAAAGGGATGGACTGGGCTGAGGATGTTCTTCTAAACATCCAGCAGGATGGAAGGCCTTTGGAGCGATATGTGGAGGAGTTCCTGAGTGTCTTCCATCTGGTGAGCTGGAGTGATCATATGCTTAATGCGTGCTTCCGGGTGGGACTGGACAATGATAATTTATTCCGATTCTTGTCTCCAGACGCTTGTTATAGACCTGTAGCAGACTTTATTAATTTTGTTCTCGATTTAAGTTGCTCTAATTTCTTTGTTGAAGTAAATAATGATAACTGTTCAGTCCCTATCCGGATACAGAGTGCCCTCAAGTGCCCGCTCCTCCAGAGTGCCCCCCCAGAATTCCTAATTTTCCCCAAGAAAACTTTTTTGGGGGGGAGGGGGGGCAATGCCCGTGGTGGCCGAGCCGGCTAAGGTCACGGAGGATCCGCCATGGCCTCCTGGGCTGCCTGATCCGCCATGGCCTCCTAAGTCCCCTGCTCCGCCATGGCCTCCCGAGCTGCCTGCTCCGCCATGGCTTCCTAGTCTGCCTGCTCCGCCATGGCCTCCTGAACTGTCTGATCCGCCATGGCCTCCTGAACTGTCTCATCCGCCATGGCCTCCTAGTCTGCCTGCTCCGCCATGGCCTCCTAGTCTGCCTGCTCTGCCATGGCACCCCGAACTCCCTGATCCGCCCTGGAGGCCTTCCTTGTCTCCGCCCTGTTCCTGCCCTGCACCAGCCTCCAAACGATGTCACGTTTATGTTCTGTTTCTGTTCTCCCTGCCTTGACCTAGTTTTCCTGTGTTGCTTGATTTAGTTCATTAGTTTCCACCTGTGTTCATTAATCATCCTATTAGTCCATCGTTTGATTTAGTATTTATAGCCTGCCTTTCCTCAGTTTCTTTGTCCTGTCTCCGTGTAAAGAGGTTGTTTTCTCCTATGTTCCCATGAAGATTAATTAAAGACTCTGTTCATTTGACTATCTGCCTCCTTTGTACTCATTCGAGCTCCTTTCCCCCGGCAACCCGTGACACTGTGATATGTTACATTTTACAGGAATATTATTGAATCCCGTGTTCAAAGGTACAACATTTATTTGAAATATCTATACAAAATAAATATGAATGTATAAAATATATCAGTATATTTGACCTGTTAGTGATGTTTTTACTTAACGTATGTTTAAATAAATTTGTAATGAAAACAAGTTATGACACCAACTGTGTAAATGATTATAAGTCAACAACGAATCAGAGTAGAAACATAATTTTATAATTAGATGTACAAGTTAATGTAAAAACTGCCTTATGTACAATTTACATGTTTGCCAACATTTTTATTATTATTTATTTTTATTTGAGTTTGATAAAAATAAAGAACAATTTAATTTATTTGGACTACTTTAGAATAGTTGTTAACTGTAACCTTTGATATTCTAGCAATATGCAAGTATGGGGGCTTCCTGTATAGTTTACAGCTTTTGTAACGGGGCGAACGAGACGTGAGACGTGCAGATCCATATGCAAGGCTTTATTTCCAAGACGTGGTCATATAACAGGCATGGGTCAAACAATGGCAAACAGTTACAACACAGGCAAGACAAAGAGTAATCCAAGGACAAGCGTGGGTCTTCGACAGGCGAACAGAATCCAGAGGGCTTGACAAAAGGGGTAATCCGTAATACACAGGCAAAGATCTTCACACAGGAAAACAGGCAAGGCAAGACTAGACTAAACTACACTGAACAAAATTATAAACGCAACACTTTTGTTTTTGCCCCCATTTTTCATGAGCTGAACTCAAAGATCTAAGACTTTTCCTATGTACACAAAAGGCCTATTTCTCTCAAATATTGTTCACAAATCTGTCTAAATCTGTGTTAGTGAGCACTTCTCCTTTGCCGAGATAATCCATCCACCTCACAGGTGTGGCAAAAATGGTGGTCACCCCAGATACTGACTGGTTTTCGGACCCCTCCCGGACCCCCCAATACAGTAAAACTGTGCACATTTTAGAGTGGCCTTTTATTGTGATTGAATGGTAGTGTGAGACTGATTTATATAGTGTGTGCTATTAGTAGCTTTCAGGTGAGCGCGTGATTGGTTACAGCTGTGTGCAATCAGTGCAATGGATGATGGGACAATCAAGTCATTACACAGCTTTAGCCGAGATAGATTTTTTTTTAATCTTAAGGAAATGTTTTAATTATATTACTATATTTGTGATTATGTAAACTTTACTGTCGCTTCTGATCACTTAAATGCATCCTTGCTAAATAAAAGCTTTAATTAAAAATAAATAAATAAATAAAATCTTTACTGACCCCCAAATGTTTAACACTAGTGTACAATGATTGATTGTTAGTTATATAAATATAAAATTATGTATCATGAAGCGACATTCATAAATACTATGTAGGTGTGGATTATTAAGGTTTTGGCATGCATTTTAATTATTTTTGTATCAATGATATAAATAGCTTTCAAACTATTTTGAGCAGTTATGTAGTAACTGAGTAAAGTACATTTTTAAATGTCAGATTGATTGGAAAACCTGATCCTTTCTTAGCATTAAAAGTGCAACATCCAGCAAGAGCATTGTACACTTAACAGCTCCACGTGGCTCATGGAACAGAGCACCCAGCAGTCCAGCTGAGCTATGTTTGGGCTTTTATCACAGTCCCTTCCCCTTTGACCTCTCCTCCCTCATTCCCTCCCTCCCTCCTTCCTCGCCTCCCCCCCTCCTCGCCTCACCCTCTCTCAGTGTTGCAGACAGCATGTGCTGGATTCATTAGACCCGTCTGCCAGCAGATGATGATGATGCTGGGTGTGCACCCGCTGCAGTGTTTGGAGAACGCCGCTTTCAAAAAATTTCATCCTGAAGTGTGCCTACCTGCTGCCCATAACTAAAACAGAGTAAGTAATTGAGTGAATGATTAACCCTCTGGTGGTCTTTGGTAATTTTATACTGGTCATTTTGGTCATTTGTACCATCGGAATGGTGCGAAACTTGGTGACTTTTGTGGCACTTGATATGTAAGAAAAAAGTTCACATGAATAAAAAATGCTAAATGGTCTTTAAAAAATAATCACACTTGTAATCTTTGCGGTCAAAAATAACTATTTAATGATAGCCTCGTGGGCAGCGCACCGAAATATAGAGCTATTGCGCTTTGGGCGACCTGAGTTTGAGTCCCGGCTTGCGGTCCTTTCCCAACCCTGCCCCCCTCTCTCTCCCACTTCGTTTCCTGTCAATACTGTCTTATCCTCAGGGCCGGCCCAAGCTCTGTTGGTGCCCTAGGCGAGATTTTAGATTTCCGGGCTAATACAGTCGTTAACTTGTGATTTTTACCTCTATAGAGAATGAGGAGTTACGTCACGATCTTTTCACTCCGCATTGCATTTCGGGAAGGCGCCGCCATATTAGCAGGATACGCTATCCGTTCCCATGGTTACTTCTCATTCTCTATAAGGATAAATGCTTATCTTTTGTTTTGTTTTTGCCTTTAAGTTAAACAACCATTCATTCTTCATTGTATCGTTTGCAGGGAAGAGAAGCTATTTTATCGCACTGCATGATATGCACTGCATTTCTCTCTTAGGTTTTGTAGAATATGGTTTACAGTGTTTACCCGATTAGCGTAAAAACAGTGTCGCCCGCTGGACGCTCGCTGCTGCTTCAGTCATCATATGGTACATTATCCAAATAAAAGTGTGTGTTCAACAAGCTGACAGAAGTCGATCCATTTCTTTGTTGGAAACTTTTAAATGACAAAGTATAATTGTTGTCATTATAAATATTATTTTTTCCATGGCCACGGAGGACAATCACAGATTGTGGGTCACATTCAGCGAACAGTCACGAACTCACTGTACTTTTTATATTTATTTCAACAAATGACAAGCAAAATCAAATCCCTAGGAGCTTGGGGAAAGTTTTGTAGCATTTTCAAATGCTGGTTTAATGTGCTAAGACAGTGATGCTAAAAGACATGCAGATGAGCCAGAATATTAACGTGACATGTTTAAATGTAAAGCGTTTTCCTCTCTTTAGAAAACGAATCTAGAAAGCGCTTCTGGATTAAGACAGCGATGTCTAAAGTTCATATTTTGGGCTCATCTGTTTTTCCACACATATTTCACATTCTCATTCTTTATAGCCTATTGATATTTTTTCTGCTCCTCTTCTTTGCGTCGCCCCTGATAATTTTATTTTTTCACTATTTTTTTAGAAATTATACTTTAAGAGCACATAAATGGCAAAACTATTTTAACTGCGAGTGCCATGCATAATTAATACGTTATGATGATGTATTATAATTACGTCATAACACAGAAAGTGTTTAAATTAGACCAACATGACATGTTGTCAAATCTTTCATTGATGCCAATTTTATTTTATTCTAACATTATTTTAATCAGTTCGATGCACGTTATTGAATGAGTGGATTTTTTAGAACATTAAAATTGCTCAGGTAATTTCAGTGGTAGGCTATGATACATATTCATATAGCCTATTAAACTCCCCGCAACTCGCAAACTCCCCGTGATAGCACGCAAATATTTCTGCCTGTTTTCACTCGCTGTCAGCCTCTGCTTTTCTGCAACAGACTGAAGCCGCGTGAATTCAGCGCGCCTTGCTTTCAGCTGATAAATGAATAATGCTGCAATTTTCTGGTGTTATTGTATTATATATTGTATTTGTTGGGGCAGTCTACAGCTATATCTTAAACTTCTCAAAATACAGTCCGCTTCAGATTGGTTTTAATCACTGCATTAAAAAAAATGAAAGCAATCTTTATCTAATTCTGATTGCCCTTCCCATGTCTGGAGCCGGCCCGGTCTCTTGTATGATGCCTGTTACCAAATGATTATCATATTACACGTCTGTTTGTTAAGGCGAGTGGTCAGATGCTCCATCTGCTTGCAATAAAAACAGCATTATTCCCATCATAATTACAGGGTTTGTCATAGACCAATGTTTCTGAGATAAAAATAAGTAGCGGAGAAAGTTTTGCATCCTGTGGCGGCTGAACGTGGATCTAGTCTTCCTCTCACTGATCCAGGCACCATCGTTGAGCAGAGGCATGAGGGTGGATCGTTTCCTTTTATTCTCTAGCATTTAAACATGCATGTTTTCGTTTTATTAACTTTATTAACAAATGTATATGTGTATTAGCAGTGTTTGCTCAAGTTAAAGAAGTTGTTAACATGAACATCTGCTGTTTACTTCTCTCAGTGCACACTTTTATAGCATTAAAATGTGTATTGTTTCATTTGGTTAACTAAATGTGTTTGTTTAAAATCTCTTAACCTGTGGGAGGACGCCAGCGCACAGAAGTGTTCTTTGTTTACATGAGTTCAGAGTTACTGCTAGTTTTAATGTTAAAGAATGCAATTAACTTCATAAACTAACTTACATCATTAAAAAGGTCTACGACTCAAGCTTCATATCGATCTCAACTTCGTTTTTCATTTACATAACTCCTGGCATAAATTAAGAATTAAGAAATGCTGTAAGTTTTAAAAAAATTAAGCTCTTTTTGTTTTAAAATTCTTTAAATTTCTCATAAATCATAAATGTAAACAAACCCGCGTGGCCATATCAACCTGGGATTATCAGATATGTATTTATGAATATTTTATTTTGAATTAAGAAATTTTAGATAAAAAAAATTATTACATTATTAAATTATTATATTAACACTAGAACTGCCACGGGGTCATTTTACCCATGGCTGTTTTTCAAATGTAGGCTACATAATATGTTTTCAATAAAGAATATCCAGAATATCCAAGCATTGACTTTTACTAAAATTGTGTTATTTACAATCCCCTGTTGTTAAAAAAATTGTTTAGATTGTTTAGCAAAATAAAAGCTGGGCATTTATACCTAAGCGCCATGAGTCAAATTTACGCATATAATTCCTTTATTGTCGCGCTGTCATTGAGCAACGTGTTTTTGTCGTTTATTGTTCTCTACTGTGTTGCTTAGCTATTTATTCCTGAAAAAAAAAAAATCAGAATTATGATGTAATGAATAAAACAATTTTTATGATTACCCCAAGTTTATTGGTGTTGTTCTCTTATTCAAATGATAAATTATATAACTAAACAAATAAATAATTGATTAGGTGAAACTGTGCGATTGAATTTGTCGTTGTATCATACATCCTAGTGCATACATGCAGTGTGGTGAATTATTATGGCTTATTATAGTCTATTTAGGGTATTTTAGTAATTTAAAAAACATGGGTTATCTTAAAACATTTTATTATAATATTACACCACCCAAATATGTATTTATTTCCTTGTAATTCTCGTTGTCATTGCAGGCTGGTTTATATTCACCATTAAGAAAAGTGATTAGTGTAACCTGCTTAAAAATAGCCGTGAACTTAAAACAACAGGACAAAAACATAGTTGATGACTAAAAAATAACCATTTTATGACTCTAGACATTGTGAAGACAGTGGCATAATACGGTGACATAGGTTTTTTAGCCATATCAAAACAGTAGTCATGTGTATGGGTAAATTTTACCCACTGGCGCTTTTAGGTATACAGCGACCTCTGGTGGTTTAAGTGTTAACCATAGTCCTAGGCTAAGGGACTGTATTGCACGCGATGTAGACAACATTCGAATAAAGTTTATTATGAATAAATGTTAAATAAAGTACATAAAATAAAATAGGCCTACAAGAATTTTTTTTTATCCATCCCACAAGTCTAGTAAGTCCATGTATTTTATTGTTATTATTATTATTATTGGTAATATTTTTATATTCGTTATGTATTTGATTTGACCTTCATTTCGATCTCGTTACTTAACGTTCAGGGCTGCGTTTCCCAAAAGCATCTTAAGCCTAAATCGATTGAAGAACCATTATCATCATTTGGCTTACAATGCTTTTGGGAAACGCAGCCTTGAAGAGTTTTGTAAATAATAGCCTATACTGTAAATGCCCGACATGCCAATAAAGCTTTGATTATGCTATATGACAGGAATTTGTACTGGAAGTGCAGTTTAGAGGATGAATTTAACAATAACCCTATAAATACCCTAACCCTATAATTATAAATACTAGAATTATAAATGAATAATTTGCGTAGTTTCATTTGTAAATGAAAACACCACTTTTGGCCAAGTCAAGTCAAGTGTGTTCATAGAGGTTTCCATGGGCCAATGCGAATAAAGCTAGATTTAAATTTAAAAAGACACGATATTGTCGGACCTGACATTTTATTCTTATCCAAAACTTATCCAAAAAATGTTTTGAGTAGTAAGAAAGATCCAATAGAAAGATCAAAAGATTTTAATTCATATGAAATAAAAAGCTTTTGTAACATTATACATATACCATTCAAAAGCTTGGAGTCAGTATTTTTATTTTATTTTATTTTTTATTTATTTTAATTTTTTTGGGGAAATGATAGAAATTAATACTTTTATTTAGCAAGGATGCTTTAAATTGATCAAAAGTGAAGATAAAGAATATTATAATGTTACAAAAGATTTCTATTTCAGATAAATGCTGTTCTTCTGAACTTTCTATTCATCAAAGAAACCTGAAAAATTCTACTCAGCTGTTTTCAACATAATAA
>NW_015536584.1:70568-71104 GCF_001515605.1 Sinocyclocheilus anshuiensis
TGCCCTGTCCGGCCGGAGCGACGAGACAAAAACATTAAAACCCATTATAAACGAGACATTTGTTGCATCCAGTGGGGATATAATTACGGATTATAATGACTTAGAGTGCTTTCACACCTGTAGATCGATTGCTTTGTTTCCGAAATAGGGATTAAAATTATTACAGTTGCTTTTCATTCTTGGTGCTTTCTTGGTGCTTTCATTCTTTTTTTTTTTTAGCTGTCCTTACATTAATTTATAATTTTGTGCAGGAGTCCAGGATTCATCGGGAAAACATTGTTAAAATGCACCTACTAGGAAGAAGAGCAATAAGACGGCATTATGAAATGAAAAGGCGCGGATCCGGGTGCGATTGCTGTGTTCACATATGCCCAAACAAACCGAGCTAAGGGGGGAAACACGCCAGGTTCCGAAACAACGAGCCAGGTGTGAAAGCACCCTTATATTGTCTTTTTACACATTGCGTTGCATCGCACCGCGTAAACATAAAACCATGTCTGCATTTGTGATCGGAGAAATGACAAATAACAAGCGCT
>NW_015536584.1:71232-71510 GCF_001515605.1 Sinocyclocheilus anshuiensis
CACTGATTTCTAGTTGTGTCCTCTTTTGGAAGGCCAAACAAAGTAGTTTCGCTTGCACAACGAAACACAGCGTCACACACGGCGGGCTTGAGTGAGCGGAGGCTGGCGGGCTTGAGTGAGCAGAAGCCGGTGGGCGTGCTTGAGAACGACGCAGCCGGCAGATTCGACGAAGGAGTGGCCGGCGGGCTTGCGGCAACCACATGTGATGACCCCGGGCTGGACTCCACTTCGTCCACGGTGAAAGCCGATCCGGCGTTCGACAGCGCAAAGTTTATGTA
>NW_015536584.1:72357-79071 GCF_001515605.1 Sinocyclocheilus anshuiensis
AGAGAAAGGAAAAATTTAAATCGCATCATATGACCCCTTTAATATAGAACGGTGATTAAACCTACTTGGTCAGTTAAAAATTAAACTGTTTTACTGCATACCTGCCAGCCAATCAGAATCCAGTAATCAGACAGACCATGGAATAAGCATAATTAATGCATTATGATGATGAATTATAATTACGTCATGACGCAGAAAGTGTTTAAATTAGTCCAACATGACATGTCAAATCTTATGATTTTTCATTGATGTCAATTTTATTTCATTCTAACATTATTTTAATCAGTTCGATGATCGATCAGTACTAAAATTATGTTAACTGTCAGAAATTATTTTGCTTAATATATGGGTGTAGGAGGGCACGATGGTCACAAGATGGTCACAAGAAAAAAAAAACCTTTCCTGCGGCGCCCCAGTCATTTTGCGCCCTAGGCAACTGCCTATGACCGTGACTATGCCACGGGCCGGCCCTGCTTATCCTAATAAAAGGAAAAAATGCCCAAAATAAATCTTAAAAAATAAATAAAAAATAAAAATAACTATTTAAAACGAAAATACTGAACATTAATTTTGTTGTAGTCTTCTAAATATGCTGTATATCTAAATGCAAAACCTAATAAAATTAATTAATTAATTATGTCTGAAAATACTCTTAGAAGCAACTAGGGAATACACAGCCCTATCTAAGTGAGGAATACCAGAGGGTTAAGGAAGTGAATGTATGAACAAATGTGTGACTGAACAATTTCAATGAACAAGCTCACTCAGTGAAGGCAGGAAGAAAGGAAGGAATGAGAACAAACTGAAATCTGAAATAATTGGCTGCACAGTCACAAACAAACAAAACATTAGATATCCAAACAAAAGATATCCAATGACTTTTTCCTTTGGGCCTTCATAAAAATAAACTTTTTTAAACTAATGAAAGAGACTCTTTGCATCTCTAAACTATGTGTGTATGTCTACCTAGATGCTGTTACATCCCACACCTCATCGGAATGGTACGAAACTTGGTGACTTTTGTGGCACCTGATATATGAGAAAGAAAAAAAAAGTTGACATGACTAAAATATGCTAAATGGTCTTTAACAGTAACGCTTGTAATATTCTCAGTCAAAAATAACAATTTAAAATGAAAATACAGAAAAAAATGTTGTAGTCTTTGAAAATGTCTAAATACAACATATATCCAAATGCAAATAAAATTAATTATGTCTGAAAATATTTTTAGAAGCAACTAGGGAATACACAGCCCTAAATAAGGAATACCAGAGGGTTAAGGAAGTGAATGGATGAACAAATGTGACTGAACAATTTCAATGAACAAGTTCACTCAATGAAGGAAGGAAGAAAGGAAGGAAGGAATGAGAATGAACTGAAATCTGAAATAATGAGCTTCCCAGTCACAAACGAGCAAACAAACAAACAAACACTTTGAAGAGACACTTTGTATCTCTAAACTATTTGTGTATTTCTGCCTAGATTCTGTTTCACCCTACCTCATCATTTGCAGAGAGAAACTGCCACTCAAAATTCACACATGATGGACTAAAACGAATCATAGAGGATTATGATAATATTTAACTGGAACTTGATTTCATGGTTTTCATTGCATCTATTTTGTTTTGTTTTATTTCTTTATGTTTTTATTCATGTTCAATGTCAGTTATCGTATTAATGTATTCAGATAATAACAGTTGACAGAGCACTGTCATTTCCCCATGTCAATAAAAAAATAAAAGTACCTAATTGACACTGCTTGACAATTATTTTTTAAGCAAATCCATAATGGAGGCAACAAGATATTCTAAGGCCAGGCAGATATAGGGTTAAAAAAATAATAAATATATTCTTTTAATATTCTTTTAAGAGTGTTGACTTGATGTAATTCCAGTCTGAAGCAAAAAAATAAAAATAAAGAACTGAAAGGCACAAACTACGGATTAAATGATCAGTTTCCACGTGAAATAAACGAATGTAGCAAAATTCTCTACCCCATCATGAAAAGACATAGACAGAACAATGAACGTGCAAATATGATTGTGGACAAACTCTACATCGAAGGACAACTCTACCGCGACTCCAACAGCACCCCATGGCTCTTTTAACTCACCTCATAAGATCAAATAAACAGTGACTGCTAAAATATATTTACATGACACACCCGCTTGATTTCCACCTGCCTTTAAACTCACGCAATGAATCTAATGCCGTACTTTTCTGTTTTGTTTTATTGTAAAGTATTTGTTTATATGTATATGCACCTAACTTCACACTTAACACATGGACATACATCTACACATAAACACGTCATCTTAATGCAGACTGTCTCTAACTGTCTAAATATATATGTTCGGCTCCTAGATAACTGTGCACTCTAATTTTTTTTCTTCCCCTCTTCTGCTACCTCTCGAATAACAAATAAGTATAATTATGCAACCACTTAAACTTGCATCGTGGAATGTGCGTGGCCTCCGTACCCAGGCAAAAAGGACCTCAATAATTAACCACCTGTTGAAAATAGGAGCAGATATATGCTTTCTACAGGAAACACACATTTCAAACTCAGAAATTGGACATTTTAAATTTAAACAGTTTCACAATGCATTCTCATAAACATACAATAGCAGACAACGAGGAGTTTCAATCTTGATAAATAAAAATATTCCATTGATCCTCAATACATCCATCACAGAAGAGAGATTTATCATCATTAATGTATCCATTAACCACAAAACATATACTTTAGCTAATATCTATGGACCAAACAATGACGACCCATCTTTTTTTCATAAATTCTTTCCATTAATATATGACACGAATAATATAATTATTGCAGGAGACTTTAATATGGTTATTAACCCACAAATGGACAGATCAAACTCTTCCATTTTATTCACGAAATTGGCACTCTACAGAAACAATACATAACCCATTTTGGACTTGGCGATAGTTGGAGAATCAATAATCCTGCACGTAAAGAATATACCTACTTCTCTCCACTTCACCAGTCCTTCTCCCGAATTGATTTTTTCCTCATTAGTAAATCTCTCACCCAATATGTAACAGAAACCACTATTCATCCAATTATTATCAGTGATCACGTTCCCATCTCTATCACGTTAAACACCCAATCTTGTATTAAGCCCCCCAAAAGATGGCGCTTTAATACCTCTTTACTCCATGACTCAGACTTCGACAGCTTTATTAAAAAAGAGTGGGCATTCTTTCTGGAGTTGAACGACTCTCTAGAGACTTCACCATCACTTTTATGGGAAACAGGTAAAGCAGTGATTACAGGAAAAATTATATCATAATCATCATACAGGAAAAAACAGCAACAACTGGAAAATAACCTAGAAAAGACAATTAAACACCTTACAGATATCTACTCCACCAACCCCAGTGAACAAATACAGGGTGAACTGAATCATCTTAAAACAGAACTTAACAAAATCATAAACCACAAAACAGTTTATTATCCAACAACTTAAATATGATCAATATCAATATAGTAACAAAATTAGAAAATATCTAGTGAATCAACTAAAGCGTAAAAAAGAAAAAGCAATTATTCCATCCATACGTAATCAATCAGGTGAAATAGTTCAGAACCCCCAAGAAATTAATAAAGTATTTCATACTTTTTACCTAAAATTACATTCTTCGGAACATAACCCAGATAGAACAGAAATAGATAATTTCTTCAAATAATTAAAACTACCAACAATATCAAAAGAACAGGCAGATGCTCTAGACACTCCACTTACTCCTGATGAACTCTATAAAGCATTACATAAAATGCCAAATAACAAATCACCCGGGCCTGATGGGACTCCCAGTTGAATTCTATAAACACTTCTGGCAAATTCTGTATCCATTATTTCACAGAGTAGTCAATGAAATAAAAACGAAATCCACAATTCCGACACATTGTCACGTGTATGTTCCTGTTTGCCCTTTTTTGGTCTTCCTGTTCCTGTCCTCATTATGTTAATTTAAACCCTGTGTTTCCCAGTGTTTCCCGTCTGCTGTTAAACGTCTTCCATGAGTTCCTGTGTTTTCCCCATTGCTGATTCTATTAAATTCCATGTTGAAGTGTTCTCCAACGTCTCCTCGTTCCAATCCTCCCCGAGTGTAGTGTGACACACATATGAATACAGCCGTCATGACACTTCTACTAAAACCAAACAAAGACCCAATTTACCCCACCAGCTACTGCCCTCTCTCATTAATAAATACAGATTTTAAAATGATCACCAAAGAATTAGCTACTAGAATAGAAACAGTTATCCCAATGTTAATCCACCATGATCAAACAGGATTTATTAAACACAGAAGTGCTTCAGATAACACCCGTAGATTATTTAATTTAATTAATCTTGCCCAACAAAAACAAACCAAAACTGTTATTGTTTCACTAGATGCTGAAAAGGCATTTGATAAAGTTAACTGGACATTTTTATTCAACACCCTACGCAGATTTGGTTTTGGAGAGTCGTTCATCCATTGGAAACAAATATTATACACTTCACCTAGGGCCACAGTAATCACAAATGGGGTCACATGACAAAGCTTCACACTTCACCGGGGGACCAGACAAGGATGCCGACTTTCACCGTCATTATTTGCCATTTTTATAGAACCTCTTGCAATAGCAAGATGACAAAACAATAAAATTCAAGGAATACAAGATATTAGCACACAACATAAAATCTGTCTTTATGCAGATTACTTACTATTATGCTTACAGGATCCTCATAACTCACTACAAGAAACCTTCAAAATTATCAATATTTTCTCCAAAATTTCAGACTACACAATAAACTGGAATAAATCAACTATACTACCGCTCTCTGAAGATGCTTGGGATCCTACAGCTCATAACATTTCTCTCCCACTTTTCACTGGTAACATCACATATCTGGGTATCAATATTTCCCCCAAACTGTCAGAATTGTTTAATTTCAACTACACTCCCCTTTTAAAAAAGATTGAAGATGATCTCAAATGCTGGACAAACCTTCCACTATCACTTATGGGTCACATTGCTACAGTTAAAATTAAAATTTTACCACAAATTAATTATTTGTTCTCAATGCTTCCAATAACACCCACAGATAAATGGTTTAAATCAATTGATTCATTAACTTCCCACTTCTACTGGAAAAACAAAACACCAAAAATATAATTGACAAAATTACAAATTACAAAATTACAAGGTGGTCTAGAAGCCCCAAACTAGGCCAGAAGTATGGTCTTGGGGGAGAACAGTATCTCCAGTATATCAACAAATAAAATCCATAATCAAATCCAAGATTAATGTAATAAATAACCCATTGCATCCCTCTCAGTTGATGGAAGAGATATTGAAACTCACCAATTCAAAAAAATGTATATCCAAACTCTATAAACTTATATTAAATACCAATACAACAATAACTTTACCAATTGCTAAATGGGAAAATGACTTGGCTTTCTCCCCCAACAGCGACTTCTGGAAAGAAATCTGTAGTAATATATTTTCTATGACTAGCAATACAAACCTACAACTAATACAGTACAAGATAATTCACAATTCACAGGTCACTCAAAAGAAAAAAAATTTAAATGGGTCTAAGCAACACAGATATATGCTCACAATGCACAATGCACAGCACCGATGACTATTTGCATGCCACATGGACCTGCCAACCTATTTGCTCATTTTGGATATTAGTGACCGATAAACTTTCCATCATTATGGGCTGTAGGATTCCTATCACTTTGTTTACTGGGTAATACTACAGAAATTGATAATCTTCCGATTAAATACAAAAATCCACTCCTCATCTCTTTAACTATCGCCAAAAAAATAATTCTGTTAAACTGGAAATCAAAAAAATGTATACATATCAACTACTGGACTAACCTTCTTATAGAATATATTGCATTAGAAAAAATAACATACACAAACAAGAAAAATATATTTATATTTACAGACATCTGGAATCCATTTCTGACTTATCTTAATATACATCAGAAACCTGGCACCGGACCCGTGCACTTTCCCAACAACAATTTTACAAACATAGATAGAGAAGGGGAACAAGGGGAATGAATATAATATGTGTAGATATACAGTATGCATGTGGATATGTTTATGTATGTGTATATATGTACACATGTACTGATGTATATTATTGATATAATGTATAGTTTTATTATTATATATTTTATCTCTATTATAATAATACCACCGAATATGGTTTATATGTACATATGCAATCTACACATTTGTTTTCTTTTTACTCCTCCCCTTTCAT
Organism: Sinocyclocheilus anshuiensis; assembly: GCF_001515605.1. NCBI lineage: Eukaryota > Metazoa > Chordata > Actinopteri > Cypriniformes > Cyprinidae > Sinocyclocheilus > Sinocyclocheilus anshuiensis. The sequence continues at coordinate 78,663 of NW_015536584.1, forward strand.
TCATTCACTTACTTACTTAATTATTTACTCATTTATTTATGTATTTATTATATGTATTTGAATATTAATAATTGAGAATTTTGGGGAAGGGCGGAGGACAACACAGATAAGAAAGCACTAATAAGAAAATGCTTAAGAAAAGGTTATACTCATATGTGTAATAAGTTTTTTTTTTTATTAATTTTTAAATTTATTATTATAATTTTTTCTTTCCTGCCTCTGGTCCCCAGTGACATCCCAGTCCGTATTTGGTATGGTGGAGTTGAAATATGGGTGGGTGGAGGTGATGTGGGGCATGGGGCTAGTGTCTCCCCGCCGTCTCTCTGAGCTCTTTCTTCCAGGATCTCTCACCTTAGCTGGTTTTGACATGCATGCCTCGCTTTTTAAATGCATCACATATTAGCTAAAA
>NW_015536584.1:79173-83913 GCF_001515605.1 Sinocyclocheilus anshuiensis
TCAGTCGCAGATCTTGCTTTCCTACCAACTTCAATCAAGAAAATGAATTACTTCAAGAACACTACAATTATGACAACTCTGACAGCTTGGTGGAAAGTGAATAAAATTAATAATTCATCACTATCACCATGTAGATACACCCCAATCTGGCTCAACCCTGACTTTCAACTATACAACAAACCTATCTATTTTCAATCATGGCAACAAAAAGGAATAACACACCTCTATCATTTATTTCAAAATAACCAGCTTATATCATTTAACACACTAGGCCAGAAATATGGTCTTAGGGGAGAACAGTATCTCCAGTATCAAGAAATAAAATCCATAATCAAATCCAAGATTAATGTAATAAATAACCCATTGCATCCCTCTCAGTTGATGGAAGAGATATTGAAACTCACCAATTCAAAAAAATGTATATCCAAACTCTATAAACTTATATTAAATACCAATACAACAATAACTTTACCAATTGCTAAATGGGAAAATGACTTGGCTTTCTCCCCCAACAGCGACTTCTGGAAAGAAATCTGTAGTAATATATTTTCTATGACTAGCAATACAAACCTACAACTAATACAGTACAAGATAATTCACAGGACTCACATCACTCAAAGGAAAAAATTTAAAATGGGTCTAAGCGACACAGATATATGCTCACAATGCACACTGGGCAGCACCGATGACTATTTGCATGCCACATGGACCTGCCAACCTGTTTGCTCATTTTGGATATTAGTGACCGATAAACTTTCCATCATTATGGGCTGTAGGATCCCAAAGTGATCTCCATCACTTTGTTTACTGGGTAACACTACAGAAATTGATAATCTTCCGATTAAATACAAAAATCCACTCCTCATCTCTCTAACCATCGCCAAAAAAATAATTCTGTTAAACTGGAAATCAAAAAAAATGTATACATATCAACTACTGGACTAACCTTCTTATAGAATATATTGCATTAGAACAAATAACACACACAAACAAGAAAAATATATTTATATTTACAGACATCTGGAATCCATTTCTGACTTATCTTAATATACATCAGAAACCTGGCACCGGACCCACGCACTTTCCCAACAATAATTTTACAAACATAGATAGAGAAGGGGAACAAGGGGAATGAATGTAATATGTGTAGATATACATATATACAGTATGCATGAGGATATGTTTATGTATGTGTATATATGTACACATGTACTGATGTATATTATTGATATAATGTATAGTTTTATTATTATATATTTTATCTGTACTATTATAATAATACCACCGAATATGGTTTATATGTACATATGCAATTTACACATTTGTTTTCTTTTTACTCCCCCCCTTTCATTCATTCACTTACTTATTTAATTATTAACTCATTTATTTATGTATTTACTATATGTATTTGAATATGAATAATTGATCATTTTGGGGAAGGGCGGAGGACAACACAGATAAGAAAGCACTAATAAGAAAATGCTTAAGAAAAGGTTATACTCATATGTGTAATAAGTTTTTTTTTTTATTAATTTTTAAATTTATTATTATAATTTTTTCTTTCCTGCCTCTGGTCCCCAGTGACATCCCAGTCCGTATTTGGTATGGTGGAGTTGAAATATGGGTGGGTGGAGGTGATGTGGGGCATGGGGCTAGTGTCTCCCCGCCGTCTCTCTGAGCTCTTTTTTCCAGGATCTCTTGCCTTAGCTGGTTCTGACATGCATGCCTCGCTTTTTTAATGCACATATTAGCTAAAATACATGCACACCTAGTAAAATTCTTGGCATGTGTGTATGTATGTATATATATATATATATATTCTGTTTAAAAAAATAAAAATAAATAAATAAAAAAGGGAGACACATACACAGGGTAAGTGGGCCGTGTGGGTGGGCCGGGTCCCTGGCCTGGGCTGAACTACACGTCTCACCTTTTTAATGCATCACAAATTAACTGAGACATATACACATCTATACATTAAAAAAACATATGTAAATAAATAAATAACAGACATCTGAGACAAGCGTGGCATGCAGGTAGTGGCCATGGATGGCTGGTGTTTTGGGGGATGGGCAAAACCTGCAGACTGACTATGACTTTCTGCAACTAGAGTTGACTCATCTAGACCGCAAAACAGGGCAAAATCTGTGCAAAATCATGTAGTGTATCCCAGCCTTTAGTCAAGTGAATGCAAACAATTTGTGACTGGGTGAATGAATGAATGTATAGATGAGTGAGTGAATGATCAAGACAGTGTATTAATGAGTACCGAATCAGTGAATGAATGAATGATTGTGTAAATATGTGCAGATGCAACTTCTTATGGTCAAGCCAGCAACTTGATCTGAATAATTTCAACCAATTCATGTTGTAACTCTGACAAACAGCAGTAACTTAAGTGGGCTAACAACACTCATATACTGGTTGCTGCTAAAATAAAGTCTGACCTTAATAAGCAGATGCAGAGTATTGCCCATGAGCATGTCCTGTACAAAAGTGCTGTCCTCTGAGGTGTCCATGTGAGACCATAAAGCAAAGAGGCCAGCAACCTACACACACCTGAAAATAAGGAGAGGAATAGTTTAAACAGTTTAATAGTCTTTAATATACTCTGAATTATTCATCTCTATTCTTATACTGTGCATTTTATTTAATTTAAGTGCAAAGAGACATGTAAATGTAGGATGTTTATGATCTGTCTCATTCACATATTGCCCTCTACTGGCAATAAATTAAGGGTTGCAACCTTCTGTACTGAAACTAAAATGGGATGCTTAAATGCAGATACAAATATGGCTGCTTTTTACATATCTTATTATTAACCTAAACTTTAGGAGAGGCGCACCAGACTTGAAACTGATAGCTTTCAAATGAGACGCAGATATATAGATTAACCACATCCCACAGACTCAAGCCTGCAGCCAAAATATATACAAGCACCAATTGCATTCATGACCCTTAAACATCCTGCTCACCTCCTGGTCCAGATGACAGGTTTATCATGATATACAGAAAGACAGCAGATAAAGGCCCTGCTTCTGAAGAAAAAATATTGAATAATGAATTAATATCCAATACAAAAGATTGATATTGGTAAACATATTAAGTTCATTAAAATATATATAAACAAACCAAACTTACATTTAATTGTATAATTTCAAGTGGTTTCACATATGAGAATGCTTCCACCTAGTGGTAAATATTACCCCTCAAGCTTTTTAGTGAATTATCTCATTGTCATACACTACCATTTGGGGTCAATAACACACACACACACACACACACACACACACACATATATATATATATATATATATATACATGTGTGTATATATAAATTATTGTTACAATAATTTCTATTTCAAAGATATACTGTTCTTTTGAACTTTTTATTCATCACAGAATTATGAAAAAAAAATCCAGAAAGATATTAAGCAGCACTGTTTTCAACATTGATAAATAACAATAAGAAATGTTTTGTGAGCACCAAATAAGCATATTAAAATAATATCTGAAGTATATGCCTATATGGATAATATCTGAACAATGGCTGCTGAAAATTCATCTTTGCCATCATATTGGAATAAATTACATTTTAAAATATATCATAAAGAAACAATAACAAAAAGAAATAACAAATTATTTAATTGCATTTCCTGTATCAAAAAAGTCATTATTAAAATTTCATGTTATTATTTACTTTTGCTCATATAAACAGTTTGTTTTGTGAAATCATTCATATTCTTTTGAGTAGAAAAACAGAATATAACAAATGAATATCACTAACTGTCAATATGATCAAACTGCAAAAGCACACTGTTCTTTTTGTAGGATTCCTATATACTGTTGTATCAATACAAATTTGTTCACTTGGTACTGGATTGAGAACATTACGTGGTCTGTATTTATAGTAGGATAGTAGGTTCGCTACTATCTATCCTACTAGGTGAGATAGTAGGATAGTAGGTATAGTAGGTTCGCTTCCGGCTTCGCTACCGTTTGGACGCTCTTGCTTACTGCTCTGCGCTTTGCTCCCTATTTCTGTACTTTTCTCGGATTTTTCTAAGATTTTTATTTCAGCAGATCAGCACAGTGCTCAAACAACACATTTTCGGCACAAACAATAAAACTAAAAACTCTTTGGGGACTGGAATAATACTACAAAAAAGGGAACTTTTGCCTCCCACTGCCAGCAGCTTACATTCCGGAGACAGGGAAACACAGCTGTCTACATTCAAACAGACGAGAGAGAAAATGCCTCCTGTTGAATCTACTTGCTGCATGAACTGCCACAGACTTCTACAAAGGATTGCGGTTCTTGAAACAAAGTTACTTGCTGGACTTCCAAATCAGGCAGAACACTCAGCAGACCGTCATCATGGACCCCCTCAGCATACAGCTGGTCCCATGAATCTAGTGAATCTCAACAGTTTATACCAAGTGTAGAGGAACAAGCCAAAACTGATCTGACTATTCTGACTATACTAACTATTCTACCACCCGCTATACATCTTGAGAACAGATTTGAAGCATTAATGAATGCGGGTGAGGGATCCCCAAATGTGATTAAACATGGATCGGATCAGCCAGCAGCTAACATCGCTACTAACAGGCGCTCAAGGTCAAGCAGACAGCGGCATTCAGCTCAGAGCGCAGCGGAGCCCAGGATTCTGATAGTGGGTGACTCTATTATCAGAAACATCAGTAGCAGGACTACAACTACATGCTGCTTTCCTCAAA
>NW_015536584.1:85788-88532 GCF_001515605.1 Sinocyclocheilus anshuiensis
GCTGGGGCTGGAGCTGACACTGGAGTGAGCTCTGGGGCTGGAGCCGACACTGGAGCGAGCTCTGGGGCAGGGATGAGGGCGGAGAACAGTCCCCTTCTCCTCATCCTCCTCTTTTGGTTAGAGGTGAATTGGGTGGCCGGCGGGCTTGAAACAGGAACGGCCGGCGGGCTGGAGACAGCGGTGGGCTTGAGGATGCCGCGGCCGGTGGGCTGGTTCTGGCTCTGGGCCGGACGCTCTCCAGACACCGGAGGATCCCTTCCCTCCAGCTTAGTCCCGTGGTGTCTGGGAGGTCCACGGGGGGATGGTAGTTGGCCCCCAGCGTGGCGTCGTCTAACGTCGTATTGGTCTGCTGTTCTGTCACGGTCACTCTGGGAAGAAACGAGGAGATCCAGGAGAATACGTTATTCGAAAACTTCGATTTTAATCAAACAAACAAAGGGATACAAACACAAGAACCCAGGTATGACGTTTAACAGCTGACACAGACTCAGGGAAACACGGTTTAAATGCAAGGGCAAATGAGATAATTAATCAAACACAGCTGGAACCAAATAAACATAATGGGGACAGGAACAGGAAGACCAAAAACGGGCAAAAGAGGGAGGGAAACACAAGACACAGGAACACAAGACTGACACACACCTGGTCCGACTTCAGCAGAGTGTGTCACACACACACCTGGTCCGAGTCGTCATGTGGTTGACACATCCCAAAAGGACACTGATAACACCATGCAGCCACAACAAGCACTGCTCATTGACAACATCCCGGCTGAGGCCTGCCCACAGAGCTCATCACAGACGTATCAGAACAGCTCCAAGACTCAGCACCCAAGGACGACTTTCTGGAAAACAGCCAGGGAAGCCAGGAAAATATATCACAGCCACCGGAAACACCAGAGACACAGCCCATCTCACCAAACACATTATCATTCTCTCCAGCATCTCCACTTCTGAGCTTCTCACAGAAAATGGAGGAACTGGTGTATGCTGGGACCAAACTCTCCCACTCATTCGCTGCAAGTCCCCAGATATCAACTAAAAAACGGCGGGCCCCGCAAACACCAAAGCCTGTGGGCCCAGCTCGTCCTCCTCCTCCTGTGAGAGCTCTCGCTGCCACAACGCCACGGCCCAAACCCTCCATCTGCTGTAGGTGAACCAAAAACAACTGATAGCAGCTCTCAGTGATATGTGTCGGGTCCCCGCTATGATAGCAGCAACATTCACAAATGTTTACAGAACAAGCGGGAACCCAGTGTGCCTGTAGCTTTCTCTATTTCTGTTTTATCACAAGATAGAAAGTCTAAGGCATTCTCAAGTCTATTATGCATCAAACTAAGATTGCTGTAAAGACACAAAGCAATGCCATCAAGTTAGCATTTTTAAACATTTGCTCACTAAAAAATTTATAATTTCTAATCAATGACTTAATAACCACAAACAACCTGGATTTCATGTTTCTAAACGAACTATGGCTAGAAGACAGCTGCAGTGCAACAGTCCTCATTGAAACAGCCGTTTAAAGATGTCTATCAATGCAAGCAAGCGTCATTTGGTCAGTACTTGTCTTTTGAATATCTAGGGATTGTGCTGAAAGGTGCTCTACACATTCTGTTTATCATTATTTACAGGCTTCCAAAATACTCTCCAGCCTTTGTTGAAGAGTTCCCAGAAATGTTATCAATGATTTCCTCTGTTTTTGCTATTGCAGGAGATTTTAATATTCACATAGATAATGCAGAAATCAAAACTACAAAATGAATTATAACTGTTTTAAACACTTTTGACCTGATTCAGCATGTGCATGGACCCACACATAGTCGAGGACACACTCTAGATCAGGGCTATTCAATTAGTTTTATTTGAGGGCCGGATTATTGAACTGAAATTCTGAAGGGGGCCAAGGGGGTGGGTGGCTGTCCCGATCTCTTTCTTTATGATATATATATCATATATATGAGCAATATCACTCGAGTACGAGAGTGATACCGGCTCTATATCAGCATGGCTGTGATTAGGCCAGAGGCACGAGGTCGCAGGCCACTGATATAGAGCTGGTATCGCTCGAGTACGAGAGTAGGCATGAGGCCGCAGGCCGAGTGCCGGAGGCAATCACAGCCGCTGTATATTGAGTACGAGAGTGATATTGCGTTTATACAACAGTTCAACGGAACGTGTGTAATTAAACAAGAAACAACGGAGTGCCTAATAAAACCCTCTTTTGTACTCCTTCCGCCACGGATTCAAAGCTCAAGTTTTCTATAATTAATTGCAATTAACTGCATATGAATATATTTATATTGTCATCATTTCACACTGAACCTCCAAATTAATGTAGAAACAATACAAAGATGGTATATTTTAAATATGTGTTTAATGGCATCTTTTTACTAAGTAGCCTATTATTAACAATGGCCAGTATTTTTGATAACAATGCAATACTGCTACTGATGTCTCTATTAAATGCATTTCCCCCTCAATTTTAGCCATTAATTATAGCAATTCAACGTTACAGTATAATTGAAAGCCATTATTTTTAACGTTTAGTAGGTTCTGAAAAATATAATTTTTAACTTTTAATTTAAGAGTGATTTATTGTTCTGTGATTTACATCAATGAGACTTCATCAGATTTCACTTTAAAAGCAGCGCTGTCCGCTGTCAATCTGATGCACATGACGCATATCTGACACACATCCGATTTTCTCCCAACTCTTTACGGTCATTTAGGACTTTATAACTCATT
>NW_015536584.1:92559-95733 GCF_001515605.1 Sinocyclocheilus anshuiensis
TCAGTACTTGTCTTTTGAATATCTAGGGATTGTGTTGAAAGGTGCTCCACGCATTCTGTTTATCATTATTTACAGGCTTCCAAAATACTCTCCAGCCTTTGTTGAAGAGTTCCCAGAAATGTTATCAATGATTTCCTCTGTTTTTGCTATTGCAGGAGATTTTAATATTCACATAGATAATGCAGAAATCAAAACTACAAAATGAATTATAACTGTTTTAAACACTTTTGACCTGATTCAGCATGTGCATGGACCCACACATAGTCGAGGACACACTCTAGATCAGGGCTATTCAATTAGTTTTATTTGAGGGCCGGATTATTGAACTGAAATTTTGAAGGGGGCCAAGGGGGTGGGTGGCTGTCCCGATCTCTTTCTGAGGGGCCTATAAAATTAGAAATTAAATTTAAATGCATATTCAGCAGTAAAATTAACTAATATTATCAACACCAACATCTATAAAAGGTTAACATTAGTGCTGTCTGTGAATCAATTAGAATAATAAAAAAACTAATTATTCACACATTTTTCTATAACTAATTGTAATTAACTGCATATCAATATATTTATATTGTCATAATTTCACATTGAACCTCCAAATTAATGTAGAAACAATATAAAGATGGTATATTTTAAATATGTGTTTAATGGCATCTTTTTACTAAGTAGCCTATTATTAACAATGGCCAGTATTTTTGATAACAATGCAATACTGCTACTGATGTCTCTATTAAATGCATTTCCCCCTCAATTTTAGCCATTAATTATAGCAATTCAACGTTACAGTATAATTGAAAGCCATTATTTTTAACATTTAGTAGGTTCTGAAAAATACATATTTTTTACTTTTAATTTAAGTGAACTTAAAACAATCTTCACATAAACGAGAAATTGTATATGCATAAATTAATCTTTATTCAAGCTACAAAACTTAATCAGCGACTAGAGCAGTTGAGTGATTTCTTTTCTTTTGTTCTGTGATTTACATCAATGAGACTTCATCAGATTTCACTTTAAAAGCAGCGCTGTCACTTTAAAATCTGATGCACATGACGTGTATCTGACACACATCCGATTTTCTCCCAACTCTTTACGGTCATTTAGGACTTTATAACTCATTTAAGGTCACTCGCCAAAACCCAGCATTTTGACATAATTCTGTTTTTGTCCATTGAAGCGCTACTGGCGTGCTGTCTGAAGTGGCTCAGAATACAGCCAAACGCGCAGTCTTTCAGACTCCATTCGATAATCATCTTCGTCCAGTGTCTGCGCTGTTTCTTGACAGAAGTTATGACGGACAACACTGACTTTGTACTCCTTTAAACTAGAGTTGTGGATATGTCATAACCCCCTTACACAAGCGCTTGTCAGCGCTGCCATTCATTGATGTTAATTTGCGATTGTTGTTGTTGCGTCTCTCATCCTTTACTTTTGTGGTTGTGAAAGGCCAGTGTTGCCACCTTGTGGACAAACTAATTAGTGCAAAAACAATTCAAGGTGTAATGTGTGACCTGTCTGTTGACAGAGTATGAAAATACAATGCAGAAAAGCTGAGCGGATATGGCGGAAGACAAAACTTGAAATTTACTATAGCATCTATAAAGACAGCCTTCATGCTTTCAATGTGGAACTAGCCACAGCTAGACATGAAGTGGCTCAGAATACAGCCAAACGCGCAGTCTTTCAGACTCCATTCGATAATCATCTTCGTCCAGTGTCTGCGCTGTTTCTTGACAGAAGTTATGACGGACAACACTGACTTTGTACTCCTTTAAACTAGAGTTGTGGATATGTCATAACCCCCTTACACAAGCGCTTGTCAGCGCTGCCATTCATTGATGTTAATTTGCGATTGTTGTTGTTGCGTCTCTCATCCTTTACTTTTGTGGTTGTGAAAGGCCAGTGTTGCCACCTTGTGGACAAACTAATTAGTGCAAAAACAATTCAAGGTAAGGACAGAGTATGAAAATACAATGCAGAAAAGCTGAGCGGATATGGCGGAAGACAAAACTTGAAATTCACTATAGCATCTATAAAGACAGCCTTCATGCTTTCAATGTGGAACTAGCCACAGCTAGACATACTTTCTTCCCAAACCTTATAAACAGTAACTTAAACAACACTCACACTATTTTTGCTACTGTTGAGAGACTAAAGCCTGTGTTATACTTTCCACGTCCGCGAGTCCGCTAGGGTCCGCTTTGGTATGCGTGACGTAAAAATCGTAATCGGAGAGTGTGCGCGGAGGCTCTGAGCGGACATCCGCGTGCCTCCCATTTTTTGTGACCGTGCCAGTAGGCTACTGCGCATGCGCAGGCTGTGTGAAGAAGCCCGTTGCTACTCGAACCTGTACAATCCGTCGATAAAACAATATAAAGACAGCCAGATGTGCAATAACTCTGGGCAATTCTTTGTTCACATGTTTGTTTATTGTTCAAGCCGATCTACTACGCATGTATGGAACACGTCCGCGGAGCGGACCATCAGCGTATGCTTTCGGAAGTATAAATACAGGTAGTCCGCGTCCGGTTTCTACACGCGGAAAGTATAACACAGGCTTAACAAACCCCCCAAGTCAGATTCCCACTGAAATGCTCTCTGACAGCAAATGCAATGAGTTTGCTTCCTTCTTTTCTGAGAAGATCAATAATATCAGGAAGGCGATTAGACTTCTGAAAAAGAGCAATCTTGATAACAGCATTTTGAGCAATTATAGACCAATATCAAATCTTCCTTTTATAGGCAAGATTATTGAAAATGTAGTTTTTAATCAGCTGAACAACTACTTCAACTCAAATGGATACCTGGACAATTTTCAATCTGGTTTCCGACCGCATCACAGCAAAGAGAAAGTGCTCATTAAGATAATAAATGATATTCGCTTGAATTCTGATTCTTGCAAAATATCAGTGCTGGTACTACTAGATCTCAGTGCTGCGTTTGACACTGTCAATCATAACATACTTCTAGAGAGACTGGAGACTGTCTTGTCATGGCCACGGAGGCCATTCACAAACTCACTGTCTGCCCTGTCATGGCCATGGAGGCCATCCATGAACTCACTGTCTGCCCTGTAATGACTATGGAGGCCGTATTTGAACTCACTGTCTGTCCTGCCACGGCCAAGGAGGCCGTTCATGAACTCACTGTCTGTCCTGTCACGGCCAAGGAGGC
>NW_015536584.1:95915-101684 GCF_001515605.1 Sinocyclocheilus anshuiensis
CTGCCTGCCCTGTCACGGCCATGGAGGCCGTTCATGAACTCACTGTCTGTCCTGCCACGGCCATGGAGGCCGTTCATGAACTCACTGTCTGTCCTTTCACGGCCAAGGAGGCCATTCAAGAACTCTCTGCTTGTTCGGTCACAGGCAAGTGGTCTGTCCATGTCTCTGCACTGCCATGGCTGCCCGTTCTGCATGCACCGCCATGGCTGCACATTCTGCCTGCTCCGCCATGGCTGCCCGATCTGCCTGCTACGCCATGGCTCCCCGATCTGCCTGTTCCGCCATGGCTCCCCACTCTGCCTGTTCCTCTTCACGGGCCTGGCCCTCCATCCCTCCCCCTGTTCCACCTTCGCTCTACCACCCTCCAGGACTTGTTGGGTTTTGTTTGTGTTTGTTTGGGCGTCTGGAGCCGCCCTTAGAGGGGGGGATATGTAATGTGGTGTTTGGGTTTTGTTTCATGTTCATGTTTTCATGTCTTTTATTTTGTAATTGTTTCACCCTGTTTGTGTCATGCTTCCCTTGCCCTCATATATTCATGCCATTTGTTCTCTTGTTCATTGTGTCATGTTCTGATTGGTTGTCTTAGTCATGTGTCTTGTTTCCCATTGGTTTGTTCATGTCATATAACCCTTCTTGTTTGATATAAGTAGCCATCATGTTCCTATTGTACCTTGTCGTGTATTGATGTTGTAACCCGCTGTCGGTGAGTCTAGTCTGTTCATGCCTCGTCAAGTCTGTTCATGCCTAGTCAAGTCTGTTCATGTCAAGTCAAGTCTGTTCCTGTCAAGTCAAGTCTCGGATTATTATTTGGATGTTTGAATCACTTGTAAATAAACTGCACTTGGGTTCTTCACTACGCTCGCCTTCAGTGGACTAATTCGTTACAGTGAGTATAGGAGAGCATAAGTCTAAGTGGACATCCATGACAAGCGGAGTCCCACAAGGCTTAATTCTTGCACCGCTCTTGTTTAGCCTGTACTGTATATGCTCCCACTAAGTCATATAATGAGAAAGAACCAAATTGCCTATCACAGCTATGCTGATGATACCCAGATTTACCTAGCCTTATCACCAAATGACTACAGCCCCATTGACTCCCTCTGCCAATGCATTGATGAAATTAACAGTTGGATGTGCCGAATTTTATTCAGTTAAACAAGGAGAAAACTTAAGTCATTGCATTTGGAAACAAAGATGAAGTTCTCAAGGTGAATGCATACCTTGACTCTAGGGCTCAAACAACTAGAAATCTTGTCTTGCCTTGCCTTGCCTAGAATAACTTATCATTATTCAAACATCTCTAACAAGACCCTATAAATATTTAAGAGGGTGACTATGATTGTCACAAAACTCTTTTTTTATATCAGAAATCACACATTGTTATTACAGCTTACTTGGCCTGCACAATGAGGTTCCAATAATGGTCTTGCCTGATAGTTCACTTCTAAACTCTGCATGAAGTGTGACAAAGGCTCACTCACAAACTATCAGGCAGATTGATCATCTTCAATAATGACCTAAATGGAACAAACAAGCAGAAACATTCAATAAAGCAGCACATCATTGACCTCTTTAGCTCCCATATAGCACAAATACAGCACAGACTTCTGCAGCAGCGAAACAGACACATTAAAAATCAACTACATTTATTTACTGACCTATTTTAAGTAAACACATGATAATATGGACTTGTAGCACCTTTCTAGTCCAGTTAGAGAAGAAATCAAGGACTCCAGTGATGTCTCTCTTGCGTTGGACTACTAACTAAACTAATAAACAATTACAAAAAAAAATTTTTTTATGTAAAATAATATCTATGGTGGCTGAGAGAGCTCAAAGTGCCGCAACTTAAGAAAACATATGCAAATAGAAAGCACCTGCAAATTAAGAGAACATCTTCATCAGTTTGACAACACGTGTGCTGCAAATACTCGCAACACAACCAAATTTCATTTCTATCATTTAAATCCATTAAAGCATTGTTAGGCTGCATTAATTAGGTCAACCGGAACTGGGGACACTTCCCATAATGTACTCGCTACAGAAGAATGGCATCTACGCTAATATTAGTCTCTTTCATTCTTTTTCCGAGGTCACCATAACCATACGGATCCAGTCTGTATCTTTGAATGAACCTTTGTACCAAAGGAATGCGGGCAGAGAAACTCACAATTCATTTACCCTTAGTAAAGACACACAATGCCCATAAAAATTGACTCTTCTCTAATTAATTAATAGAAAAACCTTTCTGTGAATGAACACACATCTCCTCAGGACATTACTTCTTCTGCTAAGTCTTCTGCTAAAACCTTCTGATTGCGGTCCGTATGGAGAGCCTGAGCCGGTGCGGGTGTGCCCGGTGGGATCCAACACATAGCCAGTCAGTCTGTGGTTCTGTTAGATTCTGAGAAGATGAGGATGTGAGCTAGAACGCTTCTGCAACTCTTAAGTCTGCACCAGGCTTCGGCCTTGTCTTTACATTCACCAACGATCCTAGGATCTCAGCTGATGTCTCTCTTAGCTCTTTTCCACTTTCCACTGGGAAGAAACTCCCAGTCACCATCGAGTCAGAACATCTTTGGAATTCATCACTCTTCAAACCCGGAAGAACGTGATCGCAAGAAAAAATTTGTGGTGGGAGGAAAAAATATTTTTCAAATGTTTGCAAAACTTTTGCGTTCTCTCACAAAACCAGTTGAGTTCTGACAAACTCTTCCTGTATACAGCTTGCAGTGGTTCATACAGCTCCGTATGTTTACAATGAAGCGGTTCATAGAGTTTTATTTTGAACTTGGACTCAAATATAAAGAAATACAGTCAGTGTATAGTTCAAGGCACGGTCTTGGGATATTCTGAAACGCTTAATGTGGCTTAATGTACTAAAACAGTGACAGTGGAGGACCAAATTCTGTATTAATAATTACCATTAATACTAATAATAACACTAATGATATTAATAACCGTATTAATAATATTACTATTAATAAAGCAGAATAGCCCAGAATATGAACGCAACATGCTAGTGCACGTTAAGTTCTTTTCTCCCCTATAGAAAACGCTTAATGGACAAAGACGGTGATATAAAAAGACCAAATCTTGTATATTAATAAAATATATGCAGCACAGAAATGAGCCCAGAATATGAACGGATTGTGCAAAGTTTCAAGTGTTTTATCCCCAGTAAAAAAAACATTATAAAGAAAACAGTGGCTTAATGGATTGCTTGCCTGTACCCATGATCTTTTCAATATTTTTAAAAAACATCAAATTTGGGCTTTTGTGTTATCTTATATTAAGCCAGCGCGGGAGAATTTTGGGCTCATCTGCTTGCATGTATACAATATATATTTTTAATAATTTCTATAGCATATTTGGTCTTTTTTATCACGTCTTCATTAAGCGTATGTTTTCTATGAGAGGAACATGCTTAACGGGCAATTTAGCGATTTCTGTTCATATTCTGGGCTTATCTGCTTACCTGTAGGCTATGTAGTATTTTATTAATAAACTGTAAAACCGTGACTCGAACTAAGGACTGACTGTATTTCTTCAGGCTGTATGAACAGGAAGTGTTTGTCCGAACTCAACTGGTTTTGTGAGAGAACGTCTCTGGTTACTATCGTAACCTCGGTTCCCTGAGAGCGGGAACGAGACATCGTGGAGGTTTCTCCGCTATGGGAAACTCCTTCCCTTCCAACCTTTCCTGAAGTCCTATTGGCTCATGCCAGTCCAACTTACTGGCCAACTGTCGCGAAGTATGCAAATCACATGCAAATACTAACGAGCTTGAGAGGCAGTATAAAATGCGGTGCACGCGAAAATTACTTCAGTATCTGATACTGATCGGCACTTAGCTGGTCGAGCAGTGAACACGGCGACTTCTGCGATGTTTCGTTCCCGCTCTCAGGGAACTGAGGTTATGATAGTAACCGGAGACACTCCCTTTCGATATTTCACGAGACATTGCGGAGGTTTTTCCGCTATGGGAACGATATCCAATTCCGCCGTGAGAGAGGCTACGAGCAGCCTGAACAAGTTAAACACTCCATGAGATAGAACACACACATAATTCCCATAACCAATAGCGACGCTTGTTAGGCGGGCTCTCAGCTGATAGGTGGAGATAAGCCAATGAGCATCTAAAACCCAGGTATACAAATCCCCCAATTGTAAGTCGCTTTGGATAAAAGCGTCTGCTAAATGACTAAATGTAAATGTAAATGTAAATGTAAATTTGCATATCAAGCCAGTAATAATGTTAGCTGCGCTGAGAACAGGGCAGAAGCAACAACAGTATTGAAAGGGGGCTGCACAGAGATAACTGTGTTAAGCAGCATAATATATAACATGATGATGGTACACGAATCGAATTAGACATTGAATAATAAGCTGCACTGAGTAAAGGGCAGAAATCAACAACAACAATAGCATAGTGGGCTGTGCAGAGTAGTAACTTTGCAAAGCAGATAACACATATGAGTAGAGGTAGCATAACATGAATCAAGCACTCATGGACAGCACTTGGGAAGCTAAGGACTGAACATCCAGCTTGTAAAACATGGCGAAGGTATTCTGACAAGACCAGCCGGCAGCAAAGCATATATCCTGAATATGCATACCTCTTGACCACGCCCAGGAGGAGGTGATAGCTCTTTTTGAGTGGGCCCTAATGTGAAAGGGGCATTCCAAACCTTGGCTCGTATAAGCAGCCATGATAGTATCCACAATCCAGTGGGAAAGTCTCCATTTTGACATGGCCTGGCCCTTCGTACGACCACTGTAGCACACGAAAAGCTGGTCAGACTGCCGAAAGCTGGCCGAACGGTTAATATAAATCCTCAAAGCCCTAACGGGGCACACCGAAATGCGTCCGCATCACGTGAGATTGATGATTCAGAAGACAGGGCAGACAGTTAAACAGTTTGCGATCTGAAGGGAGTAGATAGGGATTTAGGCATGTAGCCCGGTCTCGGCCGGAGAGTGACGCTGCAGTCACCGGGTCCAAAGCAAATACAATCGCTGTCCACAGAAAATGCAACAGGGTGTCATGCCATAAAATATTTTTAATACGACTGACTTTGTATTTAATGTGAATTTAATAAAAACATTGTAAGTTACTAATTATAACACTTTCATTGTACAGAAAGAGAGCAAAGAACATGTACATTATCAAAGAACATTATCACTGACTTCAGTCTAGCCAGAGTTAAAGCACTCTCAAAAACTCCCATTATAATCACTGAAGCTGTTTACACCCTGAAGAGAATATCATACTTACATTCGTACGCACATCTGCTTTTTGTTGATTCTGATGAGAGGATTCACCAGAGAGCAGAATTCAGTAATCGAGCGCGCGCACTGAACAAATATGGAAGCATACAGGAAGCGAAATTCAATTTAAAATGCAATATGCAAAATGGGAATGCAATATTCAAAATGGCAATGCAATATTCAAAATGGCATTGTATTTCTGTATTTAAATTTACATTTTCCATTACCCATACGTGCAAAAACATGGTGGCTGGAGATCTGATAAGATCGTTGAATTCACTGGCAGATGAAGTGGAGCGTGAACAGAGAAATATATGAAGCGTATTCCATGCTAAAAATCAAACGTTCGAACGACCGACCAACCGATCGTCTTGAGCTTTGAGCATCTTACACTGCGGGTGACCCACGTGAACTCTATACTTTATGAAAAGAAAGGAAAACAAATTTGGCGGAGTTAAAAACAAACATTGGCCCTCCAGGAGCGGGACTGAGAACCCT